>NC_056739.1:786842171-786859671 GCF_019279795.1 Protopterus annectens
GCTTGGTTCATTTCTGCTCCAGTTCTCTTTCTGGGGCTGTCTCACAGGAGCGGTGAGTGACCACGGTTCCAAGGCATATCTCTCTCTGTTCCACCTTCCCTTTTCAGGGGAGCCAGCCTTCAAGGCAATGGATAGAGCCTTGTCCATTTCAGTCACTCAGTTGGCCCCTTCCTCCATGGAGGAAATACCTTCCTCGCACTCAGTTATTCGATCTGTGTCTGCACTGGGGCAGCAAGTACCGAATACTCCGGAACCTCAGATACAGAGTCTGTCATCTTCTGATACCTCACCAGACTATCCCCCTGAAGAGGTTACTCAGAAGAAGTGCAAGAGGAAGTACTTAGATTCCCCACAGGAATCAGTCATGGAAGACACTCATTTTGATGAATGAGAAGGGTCTCCAATTTCACCCATGATGATGTCTCCTTTGGACATATCCTAGAAATTTTGAAACAGGGGGGTGATTGGAAGTCCCAAAATCCTTCCTCAGAGGAATCAGTTTATCTGCAGACTTTCAGTACTCACCCATCTACCTCTTGGGTGACTCCACCCACTGATGAGCTCATTCAGTTGATCTCTCAGCAGGTGTGGAAGGCAGTGGACACCATTGAACCCATCCCCAAGAGACAGAACAAAATTTTATCTGGTCCTGAGGATAAACATTTCTGGGCCAAAGCATTAGTGGTAGATGCCATGATCATAGCAGCTGCCACCTAAAAGGGTCTAGCTGAGGAGAGTTCCTCTATCTATCCACCCAACAGAGACTCTCAGTAGATGGATAAATTTGGGAAGTGGGTTTATGTTTCATTGACTTTTAGGTCTTTGAATTTCCTGGCACATTTTTCCAAACTTCAAAGGGATCTGATCAAGGAGCTATCGGATACCATGGCAGGAGCTTTTACTAAGGGAGTCCAAGAAAAATTTGCTTTCATGTTGACTACTCTGGAGTCTGTGTCAAACTTATCCATGAGGCTCATTGTGCATGCAGCCGCCACCAGAGTGGGGAGTTCAGGTGTACCATAAGGAGACACACCTGGATGTGTCTATGTGATTTTACAAAGCCATTTAAGTCTTCATCTGTCAATGCACCCTTTGACAGCTTGTCTTTGGCCCAAAAGTTAGAGACACATTATCTAGTTGTGAAAAGAATGGTAAGACGCTTTCTGTAGTGGGCGGACATTTTTCCACTCCCCAAAGATCCTTTTCCAGGAATCAAAGGAGCGGGGGAGAGATGTGGTTCAAAAAGTCCCAAGGGCCTTTCCAGGATACATGTGGAACCAGTTCTCCCAGGGGCAGAGGGGGTACTACCATGGAAGATGCTGTCCACGGAGCAGAGGTGGTCCTCAGAACCAGGGACTCCTTCCTGGGTAAGCCCTTTCAGTGTTTCTGAATGGTGGCCTGATTGTCTTCCTCTGGAAGCAGTCGGGGGATGCCTATCCTTGCACCAAAATACCTGGTTAAATATAACAACAGATTCTTGGGTGCAGAGATTGACTATTTCCAGATGTTATAACATACCCTTTTATTTTCTTCCCTCATATGCAAAAAAATCCCAGATGTTCCACCCAGTCAGAGGGAGCCAGCAGGTCTAGAAATTTAAAAACTGCTAGTGAAAAGAGTCATCCAAGAAGTCCCACCAGACCAGAAAGGATCTAGAACTTACTCAAGATTCTTTTTAGTGCCAAGAAAGACAGGGGACTGGAGACCAATTTTGCATCTTAGTATATTGGGGTCTATATCAGATGAACAAAAGTTCATCTTAGCGAATGCTCACATAAGCGAATATCCAGGTACTAGAAACTACAATTGTGGGGGGCTGCACCCCCACACCCCCCGCTAAATATATATTCCAACTCCGAGATCACACTATAGTGAGGAAAGGGCAAATATTCCCATCTACACTGTACCATGATCTCACAATTGCGGTTTCGAGTTCTGCAATATTCACTCATGTGAGCGTTCGCTGAGATGAACTTTCATTCATCTAATATAGACCCGTGTATTGCACAAATCAGTTCAACAAACAAAAATTCTGCATGGTCAAGGTACAGTCCATTCTTCTGTTTTTGGTAAAGGATGATTGGAACTGCTCACTAGATCTTCAGGATGCGTATTATGACATAAAAATGGACAAATGCTCCAGAAAGTTCCTCTGCTTCCAGCTGGAGCCAGTCATTAAAACAATGGTCTTCTTCTTCTTTCTGCTGCTCCCTTTAGGTGTCGCCACAACAGGTCATCTGTTTCCATTTCTTTCTGTCCTCTACATCTTGCTCTGCCACACCAACCACCTGCATGTCCTCTCTCACCACATCCATAAGCCTTATCTTAGGCCTTCCTCTATTCTTGTTACCTGGCAGCTTCATCCTTAGCATGTTTTTCCCAATATGCTCTGCATCCCTCCTCAGCACATGTCCAAACCAACGTAATCTTGCCTCTCTGGCTTTGTCTCCAAACCTTCCAACCTGGGCTGACCCTCTAATGTACTTATTCCTAATCCTGTCCACCCTCATCACAACCAGTGCAAATCTTAACATCTTTAACTCTGTCATGTCCGGCTCTGACTCCTGCCTTTTTGTCACTGCCACTGTCTCCAACCCATATAACATTGCTGGTCTCACTACCCTCTTGTAGACCTTTCCTTTCACTCTTACTGGTACTCCTCTGTCACAAATAACTCCTGACACTCTTCTCCACCCACTCCATCCTGCCTGTATGCTCTTCTTCACCTCTCTTCCACACTCACCATTACTCTAAACTGTTGATCCAAAGTATTTAAACTCATCCACCTTCATCAACTCTTCTCTCTGCATCCTCACCATTCCTCTATCCTCCCTGTCATTCACACACATATATTCTGTCTTAGTCCTGCTGACCTGCATTCCCGTTCTCTCTAGAGCATATCTCCACCTCTCCAGGGTCTCCTCCATCTGTTCCCTACTCTCACTACAGATCAGAATGTCATTTGCAAACATCATAGTCCACGGGGACTCCTGTCTGATCTCGTCTGTCAACCTGTCCATCACTATTGCAAATAAGAAAGGGCTCAGAGCTGAATCTTGATGTAATTCCACCTCCACCTTAAACGCATCCGTCACTCCCACCGCAGACCTCACCGCTATCACACTACCCTCGTACATATCCTGTACCACTCTTACATACTTCTCTGACACTCCTGACCTCCTCATACAATACCACACCTCCTCTCTAGGCACCCTGTCATATGCTTTTTCTGAGTCCACAAAGACACAATGCAACTCCTTCTGACCTTCTCTGTACTTCTCCATCAACACTCTCAGAGCAAACATCGCATTTGTAGTGCTCTTTCCTGGCATGAAACCATACTGCTGATCACTGATCATCACCTCCCTTCTTAACCTAGCTTCCACTACTCTTTCCCATAACTTCATGCTGTGACTGATCAGTTTAATCCCTCTGTAGTTACTACAGCTCTGCACATCACCCTTATTCTTAAAAATCGGTACCAAAACACTTTATCTCCATTCTTCAGGCATCCTCTCACTTTCCAAGATTTCATTAAACAATCTAGTTAAAACCTCCACTGGGATTTCACCTAAACACCTCCATGCTTCCACAGGTATGTCATCTGGACCAACAGCCTTTCCATTCTTCATCCTCTTCATAGCTATCCTTACTTCCTCATTGCTAATCCACTGCACTGCATGATTCACTATCTGCACATCCTCCAACCTTCTCTCTCTCTCATTGTCTTCATTCATCAGCCCCTCAAAGTACTCTTTCCATCTGCTCAACACACTCTCCTCACTTGTGAGTACATTTCCCTCATTATCCTTTATCACCCTTACCTGCTGCACATCTTTACTAGCTTGGTCCCTCTGTCTAGCCTACAGGTCCTTTTCTCCCTCCTTAGTGTCCAGCCTTTCATACAACTCTTCATATGCCTTATCCTTAGCCTTCGCCACCTCTCTCTTTGCGATGCACCTCATCTCCTTATATTCCTGTCTACTTTCTTCATCTCTCTGACAATCCCACTTCTTCGCCAACCTCTTTCTCTGTATACTCTCTTGTACTACTTCATTCCACCACCAGGTCTCCTTATTCTCTGTCCTCCTTCCTCTTTCCAGATGTCACACTAAGCACCTTTCTAGCCATCTCCCTTACTAGCTCTGTTGTAGTTACCCAGCTATTCGGTAACTCTTCACTGCCACCCAGTGCCTGTCTTAACTCTTCCCTGAACTCCACCTCACAATTACCCTTTTTCAATTTCCACCATTTGATCCTTGGTGCTGCTGTGACACTCCTCCTCCTCTTCTTCATCACCAATGTCATCCTTCAAACTACCATCCTATGCTGCCTAACTACACTTTCCCCTGCCACCACTTTACAGTCTCCAATCTCCTTCAGACTGGCCCTTCTACATAAGATATAATCCACCTGTGTGCATCTTCCTCCACTCTTGTATGTCACCCTATGCTCCTCCCACTCGTTAAAATATGTATTCACCACAGCCATGTCCAGTGAAAAGGTTATAAAGCCAGTGACTTCAAAAATAGTTAAAAGTGAAAACAAATAAAGTACTGGAAACCACAAAAGTATGTAAATTTTAAATTTACGTACTTTTGTGGTTTCCAGTACTTTATTTGTTTGCAAATGGAGCCAGTCATTATCAATTCAAGGTGCTGCCTTTTGGTCACACCACAGCCTGCAGGGTGTTCACCAAATGTATGGCAGTAGTATCAGCTCACTTGAGAGTGCAAGGATTCCAGGTGTTTCTGCACTTGGATGACTGGCTGATTACCGCTCTGACCAGGCATCGATTGTTAGAAGCAAGGGACTATGTTCTTGAGACATGTGTATACCTAGGAATAACTTTTAAATTATGAACATTTTCAACTGACTCCAATGCAGAGTTTAGAGTTTATATGGACATTACTAAATATGTAAACAACCATAGCATCCCTTCCTCCTGTGAGATCTCAGAAAATCATAACTCAGGTTCAAAAAATAATCCACAGCAAGAAAGTACCCACTCATCTAATTTTACAGGGTCTAGGTTCCATGGCAGTGGTAATAACTCTAAGTTCCCCTAGCCAGATATCACATGGAGATTCTACAATAGCTGCTTGCATCTCAGTGGTCAATGCTATACCATCTTATTTTGGACCAGATTTTGATCACCAATCATTACAGAAAAGATCTAGCTTGGTGGATACATTCTGAAGAAATTCTCCAGGGCCTCCCCTTCATCCTTCCAGAATCCAGGGTCATGGTGACCACAGACACCTCCCAGATGGGATGGGGGGCATATTCTGGGCAAGACTGTCCAGGGCACTTGGTCCCCTCAGAGGCCAACTTGCATATCAATGTCCTGGAGCTAAGAGTGATGCTTTTAGCATTGCAAGCCTTTCAAAAAGCTCTTCCTGTGGGAACAATTGCATTTCAAACAGACAATATGTTAGTAGTTTGGTACATCAACAAACAGGGAGGAACCAGATCTTACCTCCTTTGTCAAGAAGC
The DNA here is from genome assembly GCF_019279795.1 of Protopterus annectens. NCBI lineage: Eukaryota > Metazoa > Chordata > Ceratodontiformes > Protopteridae > Protopterus > Protopterus annectens. The sequence goes on from NC_056739.1 coordinate 786,847,668, forward strand.
ACTCAGAGTGTGGCAGTGGGTGATCTCTTCCAAGCACTTTTTGATAGCAGTGCACATTCCGGGGAGTTCCAATATGATAGCAGACAAACTGAGCAGATGCATTCTCCAGCCTCACAAGTGGGCTCCCAATTCAAAAGTGGTGGAAACCATTTTCTGTTAATGGAGCCAGCCTGTTCAACTCTCCCCTAAACAACAAGTGCAGCAACAACTTTGCCCTGATCCCCTCTCCCGAGGAGTCACTAAGAGATGCTCTTCTCCACATTTGACCCTCCAGACTGTCGTATGCCTTTCTCCCAATTCCTCTAATTCCGAAATTCATACAGAAAGCAATCAGGCTGAAGAGCAAAGTAATCCTCATTGCACCTTACTCGGCTTGACAGATATGGTTCCCCTTTCTTTGGCCTTATCTGATTCAAAAACCCTGGACTTTAGACCCAGCTCCAGACCTTCTGTCGCATCGCGAGTAATTAGTTCAATCAAACATTCTGAACCTCAGGCTGTCAGCATGCTTCTTCCAGTTCTATTAATTGCCAGGCGAGTTAACCTTTCCTCCTCAGTACATCAAATTATCCTTGCTTCTCATAAGCCTTCCACCCATAAACTGTATACTAGTAAATGGAAGAGATTTACCATTTGGGCTCATGAAAGGGATTCTGACCACTTTTCTGCAACTATTGATAACATTTTAGATTTCTTGGCTTCTATTTTCAATGCAGGAGCTTCCCCATCTACCATTAAAATTTAACTAGCAGCAATTTCAAATTTCCATAATGGTTTGGAAGAATGTTTCTTGGCTTCTCATAAACTTTGTAAGTCCTTTTTAAAAGTGTTACAAACCATTGTACATTATAGGTTCATAGGTTCATAGGTAGGTACTAGGCTATCTGCCCGAAGGCATTTATAAGCCTAGCCAGAATGTGTTGGCTTCCGCCGCCCCCTTAGATTAGTTCCCTGTGCCTCTGTCCAGCACAGCCATTGAAGTGATCCCTGGGATAAACTTGCTGTTTCCCATCCACTCTTCAAGGTTTCTTTTGAAGAGTGTTAGCGAGGAGCTCTGCCTAATGTAGTTTGGAATCTTGTTCCAAAGCATGGGAAGTCTCTGGGACAGGAATCTATCCCTCCAGCATGTCCTATTTATTGTTGTGATGAGGTTTAGATCCCTAGAGCATGTGGCTCAAGGGGATAAGATTTTCTTTAGGTGGAGCATGTCCATCAATTCTAGGTTGGACATGGCCTTATATGTCAGGCAGAGATCACCTCTGAGCAGGCGGCATGCAAACGAGTACAGCTGGAGTTTCTTCAGTCGAGCTGCATAGGGCATCTGTTTGAGGCCAGTGATCTTCTTGGTGAGGTACTTATGTGGTCTTTCCAGCTGTTGCAGGTGTCTTGTAAGGTACATCCCAAATGGGACATTGTAGTCTATGATGGGTCTGATGAGTGATGAGTAGAGGGGCACAATGACCTCTTTTGATCTGGATGCAAACTCTTTCGTGATTAGGTGGGCCACATAGAAGGATTTTCTAACCACTTTGGCAATGTGATTATCAAACGAGAGATTACTATCTACTTGGGTCCCCAGATCCCTTATTACATTTTCCGTATTTAGGGGACTACCACTTATGTAGTAGTTTGTGGGTACTTTGTTATTTCCAAAGGGAATAACTATGCACTTTTTGGCATTTAGCTTGAGGCCATGATTTTGACACCAGGTATCCGTCTCAGTGAGACCCTTTTGGTGGAAGTCTGTGTCAGCTGGTGAGTCAGTTATAGCCCCCTAGTTTGGAGTCGTCTGTGAACTTGGTCAGCCATAGTCCTCCTGTGCTTGTCTGTACCTCTGAGAAGTATATGCCAAACAGGAGGGGTCCTAGGACTCAGCCCTGAGGAACGCCACTTGTAACCAGTTTAGAGTCAGACCTAGCTCCCGCAAGTCTCACCATGTGGGTTCTGTCCATGAGCCAATTGGCAAACCATCTTGTGACATAGGGGTTTATGTTCAGGCTGGTGAGCTTGTCTATAATACCAAAATGGGGAATGGTGTTGAAGGCCTTTGCGAGGTCTAGGTAGGCTGTGTGTACCACCTTTCCCTCATCTATAGCCTTGGTAACTGTCTCAAAGAAGTCCACCAGGTTTAGGAGGCATGATCTGCCCTTAACAAAGCCGAACTGGGTAGGGTCCAGTGTTTGGAGGTTCCCAATGTCTCTGTTAATGCGTTCCATGATGATGCGCTCCATAGCCTTACAGACCAAGCTAGTCAGGCTTATAGGGCGATAGTTCCCGGCATCTGTTGTGACTCCACCTTTGTGGAGTGGAATAACTGTTGCTGTGCACCACTCTATGGGTACGTAGCCTGTGGAGATGCTGAGTTTGAACAGTGTGTTTAGGTGAAGGATTAATTCATCTTTGAGCTCGTGTAGGATGCAGCCTGGGACACTGTCCTGTCCCATTGATGCTGTGTTTTTGGCTTTGGAGAGGGCTATTTTAACCTGAGTGTGTGTGATTTCAAGGGCTCTACATTCTTATGGTATGGTTATGGGCCCTTTTGGGGGTGAGTGAGGGGTGAGGTTTGCCCTGAACCTGTCTGCCAGGATGTTGGCAATATCGGTTGGTTCAGTGTATTTTGTGCCATTCTGCACTAACTCCAAGCAGACCTGAGCATTGCCATTTAGATTCTTGACATAGCTAAAGAATGCCTTGTGGTTATCTTTGGAGTCCTTGGCAAGTTATCATTCAAAGCTCGCCTTGGATGATTTTATGAGGGATCGTAGTTTCTTGCTGATACTGATCAGGGATGTCTTCCCTTCTTGGGATTTTACTATTTTCTGTACTAGTTTCCTCCTTCTATTGTATAGCTTGTTTATGGCAGGGGTCCACCAGATTGGTTTCCTTTTCTTAGAGGAGTGAGTCTTGGTTTTGCTTGGGATAGCACGATCCATGCATTCTTGTAGGTGCCCGTAGAATGTATTAGTAAAGGATTTTGCAGCTTGGATAGCGTTATCCTTTAGCATGGGGGCTTTGAAACTTTCCACCTCCATCTTAAGTAACGTGAAGTTTGCTTTTGAAAAGTTTTTCATGGTGGTTTCCTTGTCAAGGAGTGGGGGTGGAATGTGGATATCCAAAGTGATTTGTTTATGGTCAGATCTAACCAGTGAGGGGTTGACCTCCTGCGTGGAACACCAGTAGCCCATGTTGGTGATGACCAGGTCCAATATGTTGTCACCTCTGGTGGGAGTGTTGACCAGTTGTTCCAGGATGTTTGAGTTTATAAATTCTAGGAAATGTTGGGCAAGGGAGTTAGTACTTGAGTAGTTCTCCCAGTTAATGTTTGGGTAGTTGAAATCACCCAATATTAGGGTGTTTGGTAGGACCTTTATGTTACCCAGTGTTTCCAGAAATGCGGAATGGGGGTCCTGGGACATAGTGGGTGATCTGTAGCAAGCTACAATTTAAATTGCAGTTTTGCCCATTGTTAGTTGCACGTGGATAATCTCTGAAGCATTGTGCTGTGCCACTAACCTGGAGGTGTGGGTATCCTTGATGAATATGGATACTCCCCCGCCTTTTGTATTTCGGTCTGGGTTTTGTGTCCAAAATGTATGGTATGGTTGTAGCCTGGTAGTGCTGGGGTGCTCTCTGTAGCCTTAAACCAGGTTTATGTTACTGCACATATATAGATTTTCTCCATACTGAGGAGTGCCTCGAGTGTGTGCATTTTGAGGTTTAGACTTGTGGCATTGAGTAGTATTACCCTCAGATTTTTGTTACTTGTGCTATTTACGGTGGTGGGTTTGTCTTTTGAGCCTTGCTTAAAAAAGGCAATATGGGGGTGGCAAGAGCCTTGGCCAGTATTCGAAAGCCTAAGGGTGACAGGTGCAAGCCATCTCTAACAAAGCAGCGTGGCTTGTCGAGCATGTCATCCCAGGCAGACAGACACTGGATCCCCTTTGAATGACACCAGAAATTTAGCCAATTGTTGAAATTAATAATTTTTTCTTTATACCGTGGTATCATTCTTGGTGAGGGCAGGATGCTACTCAGGCTCAGGGTCATACTGGCCTAGGCTACGTGATCAGAGAGTTCTTCCATGTCTCTTTTCATGTAGTCCAGGGAGGTATGGCTCAGGTCATTCACACCAACATGGATAATGACAGAGTCGTATTTGTACTTGTTCTGGAGTGACCTGAGTGCTTGTGTTATGTGGCGGATCCTGGCACCTGACAGGCAGCTAACAGTAACCTTCTCCTTATTCAGCCTATTGAGTGGGATGTCAGTGTGCCTGACTGTAGAGTCACCTATTACTAGTATGTTGGGTATGTTATTTTGCCTTGAGGTCTGTGATTGTGTGGCACACTGGTTTTGTGAAGTATGTGTTTCATGGTTTGTGTTAGGGGGTGGAGGTTGCTTGGATGTCTGCTTTGGAGGGCTCTGTTGCTTTTGCAGATTTTTATTTAGAGCCTCCGAGTATGTTTTCGTGTATTTACATGTGTTTTTTACCGGTGCTGATTTAATGGGTCTATGTGAGACTGGTGGTGTGATGCCAGTATTTCCCTTCTCCTCTTGACTGTCTGATCCAGTCTTGGGTTAAGAGAGCTAAGCCTCCAGTTTGGCTGTATAATTGCATCTCTCGCATGTATTAGTGTTTGGTGGTAGGAGGAGAGGGTTGTCTGTGTACATGAGGCAGTTGTTACATTGCCTCAATATGACCAGATTCACCAGTTGGACTGGAGAGTACACCTGAAACTGCCCTTTGGACATGCCTGGATAGGTACAGTAAACTGTTTTACTGAATGGCTGGTAAGGTCGAATAGAGGGCCTTGTCCTTCTGTAGTGCTAGGGTTTATAAGTGCTTGCTATAAGTTTTGAGAAATTAATGGCTTGAGTGCTTAAGTTGAAAATTTGTCTAGTTCCAAGGGAAAGATTGAAGAGGAGACTTTGTTGAGCCGGGAATAGTTATACCCTAGCTTACCGGCGCTGCCCGACGTGCAAAACCGGGCAAATGCGGTTTTTATAGCAGGGAAATGAAAGAGATAGAAATTAGCCCAAAATGGCCAATAAACTACTACTTTCTGACCTGAAACCACTCCTCTAGGGACAGATAGGCTGCTCAAAGCTCCCCTCTCTGACAGGTGAACAGAGAAACTTCCTTCTATCCAAAGTAAGGTATGGGCAAACACAGAGATCTGTAACACAGCCCTGAATTCAGCACTAACCTGAAAACTGGACTATACTAGCCTAGAAAGGTGGGAAACAAGTATATATATATTTTTTTTTCCAGAAAATAAAGCAGATACAATAAAAAAAACACTATAAATGCGCATAAAAAGATGCTTATTGTTATATATCTCAGTTCAGAGTTGTAGTTAATGCCCCTAGTAATAAAGTAGGAAGAAACACAAATACGGTAAAAGCAGATGAATAAAGTGCAATTTCATATATATATATATATATATATATATATATATATATATATATATATATAACAATAGAAAACTAACAATCTGATTTAAACAAGTTACCCAATTAACCAGAAAAAAACTTAAAATTGAGCCCTGTTCCAGCAGTCTTCAATCAGACAAGTTCTAACTGCACACTCCCGCTACTAGGGTGCAGGGGAACCTTCTCCAAAAAAGATGGCCTGGATCAGTGCTCAAGTTATACAAACAAAGCTAGAGTCAGCAGGTCTGAATCTGGTCCTATGCTACAGCAGCAAGGCACACCAATTTCAAAAAGAAACAGTTCGAATAAGCAGGCACAATAAGCCTGTGACTAGAAATTCCCAGCTCAGAAGGGTAGAATCCAGCCTCTCCTCCCACAAGAGTGCAGACCACAAACCTTCTTAATGTAGAATAACTGGCCTGAAGCCCAAGTGCTTAAACCAGAACTAATACACTTTTAGAATAGCAGACACTGAGCTTTCAATCAGCAATTCCCAGCTTAGAAGGATGTACGCTACCTGTCCTGCCACAACAGTGCAGACCACAAACCTTCTTAATGTAAAACAACCGGTATGAAGCCCAAGTGCTTAAACCAAAAGACTTAGAATAACAGTTACAATTTAATCAGGCTACTACCAAGCAGCAATAAGTGCAGCAGAATAAATAAAACTGAGTACTTTTAGGAAGAGTCAAAAGCAAAATAAAGAAGGAGGAAACACAAATATAGTAAAAGCAGATGAAGTTTTTTTTTTTTCTTTTTTTTTTCTTTTTTTGTTAGTAAAGTGCAAGGAGAGATGAAGGAAGAACCTAAGTGGGTTGGCCTTCTCAAATCTTCTCTCTGTATTATGTAGAGTGAACACTGGGCTCAGAATATGATCTCACTATATTTGGTTAAGTGAGCAAATGAGATGGACTCAGGAGGAGTGTTCAAATAGAGACTTACAGGAGGGGCGGGCAATTCCAGAGCCACCAACACTAACACGAAAGCAAGAACAGGGAGGGTGGGTGCAGACAAACAAGAAGAAGAATAAGTACAGTTGTACAAATTACAGAGATATTAAATGAAAATGCAGACAAAAATGAGAATAAACACATATTTTCTCAATATCACAGCTGACAGTAGGTCAAGCTCTCTGCAGCAGCCTGAGCAACAGGTATATCTGATTTAAAACACAGGACAGAAACCAAACAATACAGATGCAGGAATACTTTGGCCAGATGAAACTAGTTCTGAAAACTTACTGCCACTAAGAAAACAGACAAGGCTGCCAGACAAGGATTTCACTACAACTGAGGTCAACACTAAGAGAATATACAGCTATAACACACAAGAAGAAGAGTAAGTACAGTTGTACAGATTACAGAGATATTAAATCAAAATGCAGACAAAAAATGAGAATAAACACTTATCTTTTCTCAATATCAAAGGTGGCAGTAGGTCAAGCTCTCTGCAGCAGCCTGAGCAACAGGTATATCTGATTTAAAAGTACAGGACAGAAACCAAACAATACAGATGCAGGAATACTTTGGCCAGATTAATTCCCCCTTCGAACCATCTGCAGACTGTGATCTAAAGTATTTGTCATGGAAAGCTTTATTTTTGGCGGCAATAACCTCTGCCTGAAGGATTTCAGAAATTCAAGCCTTTTAGACCACCTTATCTGATTTTTCACAAAGACAAGAGTTTCCTTACAGACAAATCCCACTCTTCTACCTAAACTACAGGTCAGTGCCCATTGTTAAGGGCATTGCATTTTAGTTAATGTTCATTAGGAAGAACTTTTGACAACTGTGGATAAATTGTCCAATAAGAAATACAAAAGCAACTGGTACCATTCTGCATATTTTAAAACAATGTGGTACACTCTATAAATGCAACTAAAACAAAGTATGTTTAATACAAAGATAAGGTCATATAGTCTAATGGTTTTGTATTGAAGTCTTATACATGATATTTTTTAACAAGTAGAAGAAGACAGGTTTTCTAAGTTACAAGGACAAGGGGGAAATCTTTAGTCAGATAATGTTAGACATCACTTAGCATTAATTACACATTTTTGTAGGTATTCCTAGATAATTTATGACATTCTCTAAAAACTTTGGAATGCTTGAACTATTGAATTTATTTTGAAATTATCTTACTGGGGCCCAACTACCTATTATTTTTAGATGTTTTGGAACTTTGAACCTCTCGTTAATATTGACTGTGTCTACTGATGTTAAAATAGCAAGTAACTTTTCTTGTGGTGCCTGCAATATGTGTCAGAATATCATTAAAAATGGAAAATCTTAAGACTTCATGGGTCAGGACCACTTTTACATTTAACTGCCACTACATTTGTAATGCTGTTAATGAGATTTCTCTTGACAATTGTTTTGGGATGTTTCAGTTGGATAAACAAGAGAGACCTTTCAAGCTCTGCATAGTTTAAATTAGATACAAACACACACACATACACGGGTCTACTTCTAAATTCTGAAGATTTAAAACTTCGAATTTCTTATGGTCGAGACCATAACATCAAAATTTTGAAACTTTGAAAAGTAAATAAAAAAATAAAAGCAAGAAAATCTTTATTTTTTACGATTTTTCAGGGGGCCTAGCCCCATAAACACCCCACATCCCCTGCTAATTAAAAATACCAACTCCAAGATCGCACTATGGTGAGGAAAGCAGTAAATATACTGTTCCGCTTTGTATGGCCATCTCCATTTAAATGGTTCAAAGTTTCAAAACTTTGACCTATGTCTCGACCATAAGAAATTCGAAATTTTGAAAGATCGAAATTTAGAAGTAGCCCCATATATATATATATATATATATATATATATATATATATATATATATATATGTGTGTGTGTGTGTGTGTGTGTGTGTGTGTGTGTGCATATATATATATATATATATGTGTGTGTGTGTGTGTGTGTATACATATATATATATATATATATATATATATATATATATATATATATACACACACACACACACACACACACATATATATATATATATATATATATATATATATATATATATATATATGATTTAACTGTTATAAGCTTGTTTTTGCATTTTTTTCATTACCTGCACTTAATTTAAAAGTTTGTTTGTTGTAATTGACTGTTGAGGCTGCCCACTCAAGTGCGCTAGCCTGTGCATTGAATATACTGTAATTTTCCTGCTGTTTTCTTGGAAAAAAAAAATATATATATATATATGTATCCTTGTTTCCCGCCTTTCCTTAACTAGAATAGTCCCCTATACAGGCTTTGCTGTATTCTGGACTCTTGGATAGTTCCTGTGTTGCCCATTTCCTTACTTGGATAGAAGGAAGTTTCTTTGCTCACCAGTGGGAGTGGGGAGCCTTGAGCAGCCTATCTGTCCCTAAAGGAGTGACCTCAGCACAAGAATCTTGTAGTAATTGGCCGTTTTGGGCCATTTCTAGCTCTTTGAAGTTCCCTGCATAAAAATCCGCTTTTGTGCGGCTTTGCGCGATTGTGCACATAGCGCAGCATCGGGCAGCGCAGCTTAATTGGGTTTACACTATTCCCGGCTCCACAAAGTCTGCTCTTCACTTTTTCCCTTAGAACTGCTCTATTTCTCAAATTAAACACCCTATTCTCAATCTAAGGCCCTGCACTTGCCCACATAAGCAATCTTACAATCTAGCACTAATATACTAAAAGCACTACATCCTCATATACTCTCTACAATTACCCTGTCCCCTATTTGTCCTCTTTAATTAAGTGATAAAAGAGTCCCCTATACTACTCTAGCATGTCCAACGGTCAGTTAATGGTTTCCTCTCCAGTCCAACTGGTGAATCTGGGAATCTTGAGGCAATGTTACAACTGTCTCATGTACACGGACAACCCTCTCCTCCTCCAAACAGGTTCAAACATATGTGAGAGATGCAACCATATAGCCAAACTGGAGGCCGAACTCTCTCACCTCAAAACTGGTGTAACCAGTCAGGAGGAGAAGGTAACATCACACAACACTAATCCAGTCTCACATAGTCCTACCACAACAGCAATCCAAACATGCAAACACACAAAAACATACTCGGAGGCTCTAATTAAAAATCTACCTAAACAGCAGTGACCTCCAAAGCAGACATCCAAACAAACGCTATCCCACAACAAAACACATGCAACACATAGCTCACAAAGTCAGTGTGCCAAACAGTCACAGCCCTTAAGGCAGAACAACACACCTGATACACTTGTAATAGGTGATTCTATAGTCAGACACACTGACGTCCCGCTCACCTAGCTGAACAAGAGGAAGATTACAGTGAGCTGCCTGTCGGGCGCTAGGATCCGCCACATAATGCAAGCACTCAGGTCACTCCAAAGCAAGTACAAATATGACTCGGTCATAGTACATGCTGGTGTGACTGACCTGAGACGTACCTCCCTCGACTACATGAAAAGAGACATAAAGGAGCTCTCTGATCAGGTAGCCCAGGCCAGTATGACCCTGATCATGAGCAGCATCTTACCCTCACCTAGAATGATGCCGCAGTATAAAGACAAAATGATCGATTTTAACAATTGGCTAAAATTTTGGTGTCATTCAAAGGGGATCCAGTGCCTGTCAGCCTGGGATGACATGCTTGACAAGCCATGTTGCTTCGCAAGGGACGGCTTGCACCTGTCACCCTTGGGCTTTCGGATACTGGCAAAGGCTCTTGCCACCCCCATAGTGCCTTTTTTAGGCAAGGCTCAAAAGACAAACCCACCTCCTTAGAAAACACAAAGAACAAGAAACTAAGGGTAATGCTGCTAAACGCCAGAAGTCTAAACCTCAAAATGCACGCACTCGAATCTCTCCTCAGTATGGAGAACATTGATATCTGTGCAGTGACAGAAACCTGGTTCAAGGCTCCAGAGAGCACCCCAGCACTACCAGGTTATACCTCATACCATGCTTTTTGGCCCCAAAACTCAGACCGAACCACAAAAGGAGGGAGAGTATCCATATTTATCAAGGATACCTACACCTCCAGGTTAGTGGCGTTGCACGAAGCATCAGAAACCATCCATGTGCAACTAACAGTGGGCAAAACTGCCTTTCAGTTTGTAGCATGCTACAGACCACCATCTCAAAATCAGGAATCCCACTCGGCTTTCCTGAAAACATTGGAGAACATGAAGATCTCTCCAAACACCATTATACTGGGTGACTTCAACTAACCAAACATTGACTGGGAGCATTACTCAAGCCCCAACACCCTAGCCCAAAGGTTCCCGGAATTTATAAACTCAAATGCTATGGAACAACTAGTCAAAACTCCCACAAGAGGGGAAAACACACTTGACCTGATCATCACCAACATGGGGACCCTATGCTCCACACCAGAAGTATTCCCCTCATTGGTAAGATAAGACCATAAATTAATTTCACTGTTTATCCACAACCCCACCCCACCCCCAGCCCAGAAAACCACAGTGAAAAACTTCTTAAAAGCGAACTTCACACTTCTCAAATCCAAGGTGGAATCCTTCAAGGCCCCAGGGCCAGTGGAAACTATGGCCCAAACCACAGAATCCTATATAAATGCATTCTATGGACACCTCCAGGAATGCATGGATCATGCTATCCCAAACAAAACCAAAACCCAAGTGTCCAAAGGCATGTGTCCAGTCTGGTGGACCCCAGCCATAAATAAGTTGTACAACAGAAGGAGGAAGCTACTACATGATAGAGCAAAATCCCTAAAAGGGAAGGCATCTCTGATCAGTACTAGCAAAAAATTATGATCCCTCATAAAATCCTCCAAGGCCAGCTTCGAGAGAAAAATTGCACAGAATACTAAAGACAATGGCAAGGCTTTCTTTAGCTATGTTAGGAACCTGGGATGCAACTCCCAGATATGCTCAGAGTTGATTATAAATGACAAAAAATACACTGAACCCACAGACATTGCCAACATCCTGGCAGACAGGTTCAGTGCAAACTTCTCCCCCCCCCCCAAAGAGCAAATATCTATCCCAGTAGAGTGCAGCCTCCCTAACATCTCAGATGCTTAGGTGAAGGCCGCCCTCTCCAAGGCAAAAAACACTGCTTCAATGGGACCAGACTGTGTCCCTGGTTGTGTCCTACATGAACTCCAAGAAGAACTAAACTCTCACGTAAAACTGCTGTACAATCTCGGCCTCACTACAGGATATGTACCCAAAGAATGGCATACAGCAACAGTGGTCCCGCTCCCCAAAGGTGGCACCTCAACGGACCCTGGTAACTATCGCCCCATAAGCCTGACAAGCCTTATCTGTAAGGCCGTGGAGAGGATCATCATGGAACTCATAAACAAAGATATTGGGGACCTACAGGCACTGGATCCCACTCAGTTCGGCTTTGTCAAGGGCAGATCCTGCCTCTTGAACCTGGTCGACTTCTTTGAAACAGTCACCAAGGCCATAGATGAAGGGAAGGTAGTCCACACAGCCTATCTGGACCTCGCAAAGGCATTTGACACAATACCCCACTCGGGCATCATAGATAAGCTATCCAGCTTAAACATAAACCCCTATGTCACAAGATGGGTTGCTAACTCGCTCAA
>NC_056739.1:786867171-786924671 GCF_019279795.1 Protopterus annectens
AAGTCAAGTATAAAATTAAGACTTTTTATTGTCAATTAAAGCTAAAGCAAAGAAAAAACACAAAACTACATACTGTACCCTAGTACTACATACTGCACACTAGCAAATTAAAGCTAAAGCAAAGAAAAACACAAAATTACAAACTGCACCCTAAAAGCAAACTACCCTGTAACAACAACATGGTTTAGCACAATCTCAAATACACTGCACAACTTCTGTGCATGTATCCACAAAAAAAAAAAATAAGTAACAGGAAAAAAGTCAGTAAACATTTTACCCTTTAAAAATACTTCTTGCAAGAGAAGTAAAATAAACTACAATGTACAGCAGACTCCGTGGACACCTTTTACCTCAAAACATTGCAATTAAGAGTAATTTACCCAGCACAGCAATGCAATAAACAGGCCCAAGTAAAAGCAGCACACCCATATTCACATTACAAGCAAAGCAGGACATTTTAACCTTATTAAAAACGCATGAAAAATTAAATGCACACATTTACAAGTATAAATGAAAACAATCTTAAAACAGCTTCAGCAAGTTGGCAACATGTACCTACTAGAATAATAAATGCACTACTTTAACTGTTAACATTCCCCCTCAAAAGGTAGACTTGTACCACATACATATTGACTTGCAAGAACAGGAAAAATTACCCAAACAGTATATCCTAACTTCCTGAAAACAGCATTAAATTGCACACATTTCCACACAAAGTGCAAACTATGCTCGAACATTTTCTATCTGCAAACAGAAAATACCCAGAAAAAGCTACGACAATAGAAATATGTCACATTAAATTTATATTTCACTGCCCCCCACCAGAAATAAACAAAACATCTATACACACAGTTCAGCCTTTTAAAAGTAATGCTTCCAAATCATACCCCCAAGAACAATAACAATTACATATACATACAGGTTTTATACCTTTAAAAACTACTACTCAAAAATCTCAAAATAACCACTGTACAGATTTAAATACTGCGTACTGCACCCCCATCTACCTCTAAACATTAAAAACTTAAATAAAACACAATATTCCCATTTTAAATAACTAAAGCCACAAAAATACTATGTTATATACTTACCACTATCACAGTTTTTGCTGGGCTAGCTTGCTTTCTTCCTGTTGGAATGGCTAGTTGGATGACTGGCTCTGACTGCTCAAGTGGCTGGGCTGGCTGGCTAGCAGGCTCCCTTGCTGGCTGGCAGGCTCCCTTGCAGGCTGGCTAGCAGGCTCCCTTGCAGGCTGGCTAGCAGGCTCCCTTGCAGGCTGGCTAGCAGGCTCCCTTGCAGGCTGACTAGTAGGCTCCCTTGCAGGCTGGCTAGCAGGCTCCCTTGCAGGCTGGCTAGCAGGCTCCCTTGCAGGCTGGCTAGCAGGTTCCCTTGCAGGCTGGCTTCTTTGCTGGCAGACTGGATTCTTTGCTGGCTGGCTTCTTTGCTGGCTGGCTGGCTGGCTTCTTTGCTGGCTGGCTGGCTTCTTTGCTCGCTGACTTCTTTGCTGCTGCGATTGGAAATCTCAGACCTTACGTCCCAATTCCTTCGCAGCTGTAGAGCACTAAGACAAATCTGCTCTACAGCTGCAACCTTTATTGGGCTCTTCGAGGTGAATCCCGACCCCTCCAATCCCTGCAGCCAATTGCTGCTTGAATTACACCACCCGGACCTAGCAGGGAATCCCTCTAACTGCAAGTCTGGGTTGGTGATGTAGCTGTATTGCCATGGAAAAACCGGAAGTATTTTCGTCTTTTCCACGGCAGCGGCAATTCAAGAGCGGGAAAAGTGGAAAACGGGACTTTTAAAGTCCCACTGTCTGCCAATGCGGGAAACGGAATGAGAAGGCTCAAGCCATGAGTGTCTCACTGACAACGGGACAGGTGGCAACCGTACTCTAAATGTACTATGTACAGGATCAAGCCAGTTTGGAAGAATATGAATTACATTGTTACTCATCCCCCTAGTTTGTGCAAACTGTCCAGTAGTTTATCTCGAGATAAAGGATGAGAGGACAGATCCTTTGCATTATTTACAACAGGAGCGTACTATTTACCCCACACAATAAAGTACAGCTCTTCTAAGTAAGATCAGATAATATGATGGTTTTTGGCTACTGACAGGATACTGGTTGTGGGATCCCGAGTAACAGAAATTAAAAGCAGCTGCAATTTAGGAATATATCTTCGTTACAGGAAGTGCAGTCCATATTTTACAAAGTAAGGAACATACAGCCTTGCCATATATATTAGATATGTATTTTCAAATATTCCATTTATTTTACTTTGCAGCCTACCATTCTGAGCCTATTCTAACCTTTAAAAGAAAACTACTTTAACATTTGAATGTCAGTATTTTTTTTCATCTGGTTTACAATAAAGTATCATAATGAAAACAAACTGTGTTGAGCAATCAGTATACTACTAGTAAGCGTAACATTAAATAGAACCTTTGTGTTTTTAAGCATTTGTGCTAACTGCCTTTGCAGCAGAACATTCTAGCTTCATTAGTCACATGGTTTAATTTCCACGTGAAGTTTAATGACTAGAATGCAATAAAAATATTATTTATTTGTTTGTTTGTCTGTTTGTCTGTCTGTTTACTGGGAAAGCCCAACTGGGCCCAAAAGTGCTCATTTTCAAAAATCAATTACAGATATTTTAGTTCACACAGTATCATGTAACACTACAAAATGTAATGAGAAAACCATAGAACGTATGTTTCACAGTAGAGTGCAATAAAAAACAGTAACATGAGTTGGAGAAAATATGTGAGAAAAAACTCATTAGCCATTATTTGTTACACAGATTAGAATGTGATAAATGACATTATGGAATACATGATTAGAGACAGTGAGGAGAAAGAGAGTGATGTTTTAATATGAGAAAGGGTGTTCATATCACGAAGTAAGGCTCGAGAAGATAGGGGATTATAGGAAGATTGCAATGTAAGGTGTCTTCGGGTAGCTTAGGTGAGTAGGGAGGAAAGAAATAGGACAGGTCTGCAGATAGAAAGTGGATATGGTAAGGTAGTGGGAAAAACAAAAGAAAGGAGTGGATTAGGAGGTTGGCGAGGGTTGTGAGGTATGACTTAGGCTGAAGTGAATGACGTATAGTGACGAAGTTCAGCCAGGATTGTTGCAGGAGCAGGTCCATGATTTTGTAAAGTATTCTTTTAGGGAGCATTTAAAGGTGGGTAGGTTAGAAAGAATTCTGGTGGATAGAGGTTGGGAGTTCCATTTTTTTGACACTTAGTACAAGTATAGGTTTTGTCCAGGGGATTTATTTGATTTATTTATGGTGGGAAGTTTGTTTGTCTTCTGAACTTAGAGTTCTTTTAGGGAAATATATGTTGATTAAAGGGGTAAGAGATGGGCAGGTAATGCTTTGTGTATGATTTTATGTATTGTTATAAGCTGAATGTAGGAGAGGTGAAGGGAGAATTCCAGCCAGCTACGGGTATGCAGAGCTTTACAGTGATGCGTAAAGGAGGATGAATTCGTAACAAATATGTCAGTGTTGTTGCAGCAGCTTTCAAGTTTGTCTTTTATGGAGTATTGCACATTGGGGCTCCATAGCGTAGGGAGGGCAGAATGCAGGATTTGGCTAGAGTAATTTTTGTGGGTGTGCTCAGAAAATGTTTGTTTCTGTACGGAAGGCCTAGTTTTGGATGAGTATTCTTGATATTGCTTTGGATGTCGCGGTTGGTCAGATTTAAGATTATCATCTAATAGTTTGGTTTGGGGAACAAATTCAATTTCACTGCCATTTGCTGAAAAGATTTTGAAAGATACTTTGTTAGGGGTGTGAGTTTTGCTGTAAACAGGAGGAGTTTGTTTTATTGGGGCAGGGGTTGAGTAAGAGTTGTGCTCTTGTAAGCCAGGTTTCAGTAGAGATGACAGCTTGTTTAGCGATTTCTTGGAGGTGAGTTAAGGTATGTGAAGAGCAGACATTGGTAGAGTCATCAGCATATTGAATCAAGTAAGTTATTGCTAAAAATACTGAATAGTAAAGGACCAAGGATGGATCCTTGTTAGACTCTTGTGGAAGTGGGAAGGTATGCAGAGATGGACCCTTATCATTTTACAGCTTGCTGACTCTTGGTAAAGTAACTAGAGAACCATTGACTAGATGGAGATGACAGACCCTGGATGGAAAGTTGATTGAGAAGTTTACTGTCAGAGACCATGTCAGAGGCTTTTGATAGATCTATAAATACTGTAGGTACAAGTTTATTAGAGTTGTGAGCTTTATTGACAGTGTCTGTAAATTATAACAATGCAGTGAAGGTGCTGTGGTCTGGGTAAAATCCATGCTTTGTATTGGTGATTAGCTTTTTTTGTAAGAGATAGTGAAGAAATTGTTGATATATATACATCTTTCAAGATTTTTAGGGAGGGGATACGGAATTGCTATGAGACTGAAATTTGTAATGTTGGGGGAATTACGTCCTTTATATAAGGGTACATGCCATTTTCTATAAGTTAGGGACACAGGATTCTGTAATTGCTCTATTAATAAGAATATTGTTTGGGTATGCTATTGCATCTATAACTAGAATATTCCAGGAGCAGGTTGTCAGCTGAGGAGAAACAAGATTTTAGTTTATGTAAAAGCTTTTTATGAGAGTTATAGAAACTGGTTGAAAGGTAAAGTGGGTGGGGTTGTCTATGTATGTATTGGAAAGGTTGAAGTTAGATGAGTTTTGTGAAGTAGATGGCTAGGGTGTAAGGTTTGGGGTGTTAGTTTCATGGAGTGAAGTGTACTAGGTGAGTTTGAGGTTAAGTTGGCTATGCATTCTGTGAAGTATTTATTGAAATAGGTAGCTGTTTGCCTGGGTATGAGCTTGAATCCCTTTTTGTACCTGGGTTGATGAGACAGGATATGGGGATAGGAATTTTTTAGGGTTGTTTTTATGGCTCTGTTGTAGCTCAGTATAATAGGATTTTTATCTCTATTAACTTGTTTCTTGAATTGGCTTCATAGCTGAATAGTTGCTGATTTTTTTGTCATTTTTATTCTTTTGCCAGTTAACCATGCTTTGTCTCTGTCTTTCATAAGGAGTTTGCATTGGTTGGTGAGCCATGGAGTATAGCTGTTTTTAATTCTGTTTGCATGTTGTGGGGCTAAGGTGTTAAGAAATGCTGGATTGAAGTATTCAGCTGCTTCATTTAAGGGGGAGTCTTTTTAGCATGGAGCAGTTAACTACTTTCAGAATATCACTGAAAGACTCTGGAGAAACTGTAGAGATTATGGGTAGTTTTGAGCTTATGCTTCTTTGCTAGCTTGTAATATTCCTATGGGTATAACTGGCAGGTGGCCTCTTAGTGTATCAGGGAGGGTACCTGAGGAGGTAAAATTAGATAGACTGGTAACCAGAATCCAGTCCAGGATAGATTGTTGGGAATTTTATTTGACATATCTTGTTGGCGTATTTATAAGTTTAGTGATTCCAAAGAGACTCATGTTATTGATTGTTGAATTTGCAGATAAAGACAGGCAGTCAATGTTTACATCACCAAGAAAAACAATTTAATTTGTGATTTTTATCTGTTATACAGGATAGTATGTTTTTAAATATTGAAATATTCTGTCCTGGAGGATATATAGCTCAGTAATGCATATGTTCTTGAGTGTGTTAAGTTTTACAAATGAGATTAGGATTTCTGTTTTTCCAAATTTTGGGATTACACATGTACAGTGAGTTACTGTGACCATATTTGGGAAGATTATAGCTATTCCACCTGCTTTTTATGTGTTCTATCAAGCCTAATAGCATTATAACCAGGTGGTAGTATTTCAACATCTTTGTTTCAGGATTTAGCCATGTCCCTGTTGTGGCTATGATATTTAGGTTCTGTTGAGTCATCCAGACATGAAAATCTGTGACTTTCTTGAACGCGCTTCTAAGGTTTAGAGTGACTATTTTTAAACTTTTACGTGTATTCTTTAGTTTGGGGTTTGGTTAGGACCTGGGTTAGGGTGGATGCTACCACACTGATGGATGGTAGAAAGATGGTTTGTTTATTATGGCATTTTAGCCGAGATGGGTAGAAGTATTACCTCGGCATTAGGACTGGTATTTTGGGATTACAACAGTGGAATGGAGCTAGAGCGTCTTCTGTGTGGAGGCATGCGTGAATGGGTGTGCCTTCGTTGAAGGTTGTGCATCAGGGCTGGTAACTCAGCACGTAAAAATCCACTATCAAATGTTAGCGGATAGGAGTTCCGCTGTGGCGACCCCTAATCGGGATAAGCCGAAAGACACAACAACAACAACAACAGTGGAATGGAGCTATGGGAAATAAGCTTGAAGAGATTTTTGAGTAGTTAGTGGGAAGATGGTTGATAGGTAAGAATGAAGTAGTGTTTGAGATGTGTTTATTTATTATTAATTTTGGTGAGGATGTTAGGAATGAGAGGAGGAGGATGAATAAGGTGATACAGGAGGGGGACAGCATGGTTAGTATTGTAAAAAAAATGTTTCAGTATGGTGAGGTGAGTTAATGAACAGCAATAATAGCATGGAGGAGAGTAGGCAGGTTTTGATGGGGAGGAAGCAGAGTGAGATTTGAGAAGGAATTTAGAGCAGAAGTGGGTGGATATGGCATAATGAGAACAGTTTGTGATTGGATGGTGCAGTTAGGCACAGGACAGCAGGATAAGTAGAGGAGGCAGTGTAAGAGAGGGATACATTTAGATGTAGTAGGGGTGGGTGAGAATTGGGGGTAGGTTAGAGGAGCAAAGGGAAGCCCGAGCATAGCAAGGGCTGAGGAGCAGGTTGGTTCATTGTGGAGTAGGTAACAGGAATACAATCTATAAAACTGCAGTAAAACAGGAGGTAAGACAAGTCCTGATACTTCTAAAAGTAACACAAGCTGCTGGATTACTGTTAGCATATACCTAAGTTAACTGCAACAGGCAGTATTGCAGTGAGTTTGGTTTGAAATGACTCTATAGTAGCTGAGGAACAACTGAGATGAAGGGAGGGAGGTAAGGGCCAGTCAGGTACTTCTACGGAAAGCAGTTACCCCCCCAACAGATGGTTTTTCAACAAAAACAATTAATGAGGTAGAATGTTTATGGATATAAACGCAGGGTCTTTGAACTCTACTTGTTGTAAGTCACAGCATTTAATTTTATTGTTATGGGCTTTGGTTTTTTTTAGGGAAATTTTATGCTGCTAGAGTAAAATATGCTCAACTGTTAATGTAGCTTCACCTTAAGCGGTATAAGGCCTGTGATTGTGGGTGGGGGTGGGGGTGTCCTCCAGCAGATTTAGCATTACATTACAGAGAACACACTGATACAGAAGGGAGGGAAAACAGGGCATTTCTTTAAGTTTAATTTGATTTATGGAAACTGCCTTACATATGTTTTAACTGAAGATATTTCTTCTTTTGTGCTTTGCAAACTGGAGTGAAATTCAGCTATATAAATTTCCTTGGTAGTGAGACTGTGCTAACTTTTACAACAGAAATTGTCAGAGACACAACATGCTATGTACACTGGGGAGGGGAAAGACAATAGAGAGAGAGAGAGAGAGATTAAAATAATTAGGATTGTTTGATGCATAAACTGGGTAAATAAAGTACTATTTGTCTATACTAGGGTTGCCACCCCTCCATTTTTTTTCTGGACTATCTGGAAATCAGATTGATTCTCCGGTAGTCCAGAAAACACTGTACAAACTCTGGTATTTTGTTTCAAAAAAGGAAACAGATTATCAGAGTTTGTAAATCGGCTGATTTACTATGCATTTTTACAGAAAAGCATAGTAAATCAGCTGAAAGGAGGCATTAGGAATGGAAAAAGAGAGCATTCCCTGCCTGATGATGTCACAGTTATGTCACAAAATGGGTGGGGGTGTGGACATGGGATGGGTGGGGTGGCCATGGATACTGGTGATGCGAGGGGTGTGGCCTTACTCTGGTTTTAGCTGCAAGGAAAGATGGCACCCCTAGTCTATACTCTGCTGCATTAAGTAGTGTTTGGCCAACATAAGTAGTACACTGTATTTCACAGTTGTACATTTCTGTTTTATAGACTTTAAACTGGAAAATATAGTATCTAACAGGAGGTATGTCTAGGTATGCAAGTTTGTGATTACTAAAATAAAGGCTTCTACTGTTTACAAGGACAGGTTGAAAATAAAGTAGCTCACAAGAGATGTGTGTTGGTATGCAAGTTTGGGATTACTGAGCTGGAGGTTTACAGATTTTAAAACGACAGGTAGAACGCCTGTCTCAGTTAGTTCCCACTCTTTCTGCATAGCATACAGTGTGTAAATGTGAAATTTAAACTCTTTAGAATAAGCAGCTTGAATTTTAACAAATATGAAAAAAATAGGCAATTATCAAACTCTTTTCACAAACTGAACTGTCTTGTATTATTAGCAATTGACTAGACTAGCCAGTGACTGTGCTGTTCATAACACATAAAATCAGGTGCTACAACTGAACCCTTCAGCAGAAGCCAGTAGGAACACGCTAAGAAATATGCTAAAGATTATCAGCAGAGAAAAACAACACAACCAGATGGCAGCACACTCGAAACTTACTTGCTGCAACTGTGCATTTCTTAAATCAAAACGTTAGGTGCTTTCCCTGAAACCTAGAGCAAAAAGCCAGTAGAAACTTGCAGTTTGTAACAGAGTAGAAGCTTATTTGTAATTGTTTCTACTACAAGGTTGAACCAGAATAAAATAATAGACAGGTTCTGTTACGAAATGCAAAAGAAAATGCAATATAGCTTACTGTAGAGTGAAGCAGCTGGATGAGTTGATTTCATTTTGGTCATGGGGTAGGAAAGTGATTTTGAATTTGGACTAACAAAGACTAATGTAGCTGGAAGAACAACTGAGGTGAGGGGAGGGCCAATCAGGTAATTCAGTGGAATGCAGTTACTGTCCCCCACAGATGGTTTTCCACCAAAAACAATCAATGAGGTAGAATGTTTATGGATACAAAAACAAGGTCTTTGAACTTAACTACTTGAGGTGGGGTTTACTTCAGATGATCGAACTGTCAAAAGTTCGACTTTCATATGGCTGAGACCATATGATCAAACATTTGAAAGTTCGAACATCTTACAAAAAAGTATAAAAAAAAAGAAAAAAAATACCTGAATGGTTTTAGCAGGGGGGCAAGCCTTCCTGCACCCCCACACCCCCTGCTATTTATATATACCAACTCCGAGATCGCACTACAGTGTCGAAAAGAGAAATCTTCCCATTCTGTGCTGTATGGAGATCTCCATTAGGAATGTTCAAACTTTAAAAAGTTCGATCATATGGTCTCGGCCATATGAAAGTTGAACTTTTGAAAGTTTGATCATATGAAGGGGACCCTTGAGGTGAGCCACAGCATTTATTTTTATTGTTATGGGCTGTATTTGCTTTTCCAGGGAAATTTTACACTGCTTCAGTAAAATATGCTAAACTGCAATTTAGCTTCATCTTAAAGGACAACAATGGGATTCTGTTATTAAATGCTCAACTTCTCTGTCCTTTTTCTCCCTATCTACTATTCCTGCTAGGAATAAACAACAATGCAGCATTTAAAATATTTTAAATAGACTGTTTCTCTCCAATAGAACAGTGCCTTACTGTACAGTGCTGGTTTCAATTTCAAAAAACTTTTATCCCACCCTGGAAAAGCTTGCTGCTGTCTCCAATTCTCTGATGTCTTCAATGCCACTGAATACAAGTAGTTTTTTTTCTGGCCAGTTCCCTCCCCAAACTGACATCACCACTGCCGTCTTAAAAAACACCCATGCTGTGATGTCACAGCTCCTTGGTCCTTCCCCTGCCCATACAGAAAGCAAAGTTTAGAACAAAGAAACAGTATATGAGTCAAGTCTCCTGCTGTGAGCAGTCAACCACAGCAGGTAACAGCTCAAATTACCCTTAGCACTTTGCCAGCTAGGGAAGTTAGGTGTCAAGGGGGATGGGAGATGAGTCAAAGTAGTACAATTCAGGCTGCACAAAATACTGCAGTTTAGCCATTCTAAAAAGGAGCAGCAGTAAAAAGCACATTGAAAGTCTGTTCTGTGGCATTTGCACTGTTTGTGTTTTAAGTAGTTATTGAACAGCATGAAATGTTACTTAAAACTAACTAACTAAAATACAGCACTATATGCTTGTAAAATCAATGTAGTGACAGGAGCTATAGGAAGAAAGAGGCCTGCATGATGAACATTTTCACAGACAAGCACTGTATTGTGGGACACCTAGAGGCAGACTAACAATCAGAATTACTTCAAGATGCCAGACCCCGTATGATCAGATTCAGAAATTATGTATACAAATATTAAAAAAACATCTAAATAGTCCCAGAGTGGTGTTACAATGTAGGAAATTTCTTTAATTTTCATTTGATTCATGGAAACTGCCTTACATTGGTTTTAACTGAATGTATTTATGCATTTGCAGCTGGAGTGAAATTAAGCTGTAGAAGTTCCCTTGACATTGAGAATGTGTTAACTTTTGCAGCAGGAATTGTCAGACACTGTTGCTCAGTGCACTTACTATAGAGTGAAGCAGCTGAATGGAGCTGATTTCACTTGGGTCATGGGGTAGGAAGGTCATGGGGAAGGAAATACGCTAAATTCAGAGTAGTGTGACTTTATTTCTCACCTTACAACAGAATACATAAAACTACACAGTAGCTATTGATATAAGAAATGACCAGTGTAAAACCCTGATACATCATTCCTACCTCATGGACCATAGTATTCTTAGCACAAAATCACCTGAAAACAGGGCTGCCAGGAAACTAAAGACACTATAGCCATTCCAGGTGGATAGTAATGTGAAGAAGTCAAGATCCCTCTCTCATCAGGGATGTCTATCCAAAACGGTTAAGGAAGCTTGAGGTCAGACAGAAGAGGCATAAATAGTGCAGGAAATGGTGATGAGTGACCTGTCACTCGGACCGAACTGTAACTTTAGTGTGACATGTACTTGATCTTCAGTGCTGTAAAGTATTATTGATGTGAAACAACTTTGTGGTCTACTTCCAATTTATTAAGTCAAGTATTTATTGCTTTCTTAAATCTCTACACTCTAACAAAGTGAATCATTACTGTCAAGTAAGTTTGACTCAGTATAGGAACAAAAGGGATTCATTAGAGCAATGTGTCTGGCCTGACTGTTCATTGGAATAATGTTGCAGCTAGTCAAATGACCACTTATGCAAAGGCTCGGACATGAATTAGTTCATTTTCCTCAATCTTCAGATTCGTAAGAATTTTGGGGTTTCCACAGTTTTAGACAGATACTAATGTACCAACCTGTCTACTTATGGAGGATCACATAAAGGTTAAAACTGCTTCTGTATTCCTCGCAAGATTGGCTGGGACAACTGAGTTATGCTATGACAGCTGATGAGACATACTTTACTGGATTTATTTTGCTCCTTTATACAATGTGTGATGTGTCTTGTTTAGATACAAATCTTGTTTTAGTTATTCCAACCTCTTAGAAGAAGTTTTTTTTTAATATCAGATCTGCTTGGTGTATTTTAAGAGTGCTACATCTGATTTGCATTTTTATTTTCATGTCCATTAAAATTATTAGCATTTGATGAGATTTAATAAGAAAATGCAAAGCATGATCATGCCTGTCCTGCTTTTACTGTAAGGGAGTCTCTTGCAGTAAGTGGAAGCCTGAAGGCATGTGTATATGTAAGACATCATAATGACTGGATTTTGGTAGACATTTACAGTGTCATTCATGGTTCTTATTTAGTGCAATGATAAGAAGCAATCAAACTCATAAGATCCTACCTGCAGATCTGTATTGCAGTGGAAACAAAGCATTTTTACTACTCCTGCTGTCTCAGTACAACATTTTGTTGATATTTTGTCTCATTTGCATGAAAGCCACATTTGCTGTTCTACCAATGTGTTGTGATTGCACAAGCCAGCACAAGAAAGGGACAGGAAAGGAAATGAGTCACAGGAGGCGGCTGCAAATGTTAATCTCTGATTATAAGTTTTTACCTGTGATTGTATGCGGAAAAGTAGTGAAAGATTAAGTTAGCATTTTGCAATAAAGCACAACATTATGTGATTAAAAAACAGAAGTGCCAGTCGCTTAACAAGTAGCATACTCTCTTTTGGTGCTGGAAAAGCAAAAGGCTATGGTTCCATTCCTATCCCTGGGGACTGCATTCATTTTCCATTACTAGCACTGCAATACAGCATAAAGGGGTGCTGTACCCCCGAGTGTTCCATTCTTCAGATGAGATGCTACACTGAGTTCCCATCTGCCTGTATAGGCGGTAGCTGATATGGATGTTAAACAGATCCCATGGCACTTACTGAAAATAGCAAGGGAATTTCCCCAGTACCTTGGTCAAATTTCTGCTAATCAGCATAAATACCATCTTGGTTCCTACCTAAAAAGATATCATAAGCCTAATGGGACTAAACTCATCAGCAAAGGGTAATAAACAAAGAAAAAAAGAACCATTTAAAAACTGGGGTAATAAAAGCTCGAGTATTGTTACTTTTGGAAGGAATATCACCAGGACAGTTGAGGGTAGCAGATGTTAAAGAAGGAGGTTAATAAGGAAAGACTGCTGTTTATCATGAATGTGCTTAGAGGTTATGAAGTATTCTGTTACTTGTATGGTTTCCAGGGAAGTTTATTTTAAGAAATAATGTATTTCCAGTTGTTAATGAATATATTGGCGAAGAAATAATGCATAAGAGTCTTACAGCTAGAGTGTCTACTTAGACCACTGTTTGTAGTGGCTGTTGGTCCAATTATAGTGTGAACAATAGAACACTGCATCAATGGGTGCAGACAATAGCCAAGGGCACTGCATCAGAGGGCCCAGACAATATCCCAGGATGCCTTCTAAATAGCATGAAACATGACCTATCAGCTGAGCATCCAAGTGCTCCGGATTATGTGGAACACTCCACATTTAACGATGAGCGAAGCCACTGTTCCACTATTCCTCATTGAACAGCTGTGGCTCCACTACACGGATCCTGATTGGTTTATGTACCACAATTACTGCCAGTTGGCATCATGGTATACAAACCAATGCATAGCTCTGCTGCCCTTCCACATTACACAGAGTTGGCTGTGCTCCACAGTTTTTGATTGTCTCGTACACCGCATTTACAGCCAATCATGAATGCAGTATACGAGCCAATCAAGTAATGGTTCTCAGGAGGATGGGAGCCAATGAGAACTCCCCAATACAGGCCAGTCATGCTCCAGGAAGCCTTTTCACGCTAAAATAATGGCTTGAAAAAGGCTTCCAGGAATCAGTGATTTTACAACAGCAACGTGGGAGACTGGGAAGAAGAAAGGAGTGACTGCGGATTCAAGACATTGTGAGTTGGGACTTGGAAGCCAGGAGAGGAGTCAGCGAGCTAAAAAGGCTTCAGGGACTTTGCTTTGGTAGATCCAGGATCAAGATCGGTCACTAGAAGGCTGAGGTTTTATTTTGCTGCCTGCTGTTCAGCCAGGGCTGATTATCATTGTTTGTGCTGTGGATTATCCCTGCTGTGTGGAGTCTGTAGATTGTATTGAGCTGCTAGTGCTGTTTACATAGGCAGAGGTAAGTGTTTTAGTTGCAATGGGTATCTCTGCAAGTATTTACCTATCCTTGAGAACCTGTATGTTAGCACAGATCCTGTTATTCTAGCAACTTTCTAAGTTTATAAGAACAATATTTAAAGTGTCTCTGTTTTTGTGCTGCCTGTCCCCCTGTTACGTTGGGCTTTGTATTTATGGTAACAAGATGCTTTAAAGTGTCCGGTTTTGTTTTCTGGTAGAACTTTAGAGTAACTTTACTGTGTTTTCATAATGCCAAGACACTGAACTGCTCAAACGCGTAAGTGACCGTATTGCACTGCTGGTTGACATGTTGGAAATGGCAATTTTTCTAATTTTAAGTGCTGCAATGATTTAATTTAACTTAATTATGATGTGTTGGTAGTAATTTGTCCATTATAAAGTTTTCATCTTTTACTGAAAGAGGTGGTATAACAAGGTAGGAACTGGGAATTTGAGCTAGGCTGTTCAGTGGTATATTGGCAGGCTAGAATAGCATTAATGCCCATGCTTGAAATAGCTGTATGTATTTTAAGTGTCTATCCCTGATTATTTTGGGATTTGTTTGAGTTGGGCACTAAACAGGATTTAAAATTATAACCTTGTTTCAAAGCGTTTATTAGTACACCGTCTGTATTCTTGTCTCAGTTTTCATTAATTTGTCTCTGCTTGCACCTAATTATTAATGTGTCGTCCCAGATTCCTTGAGCTGTGCTGGTGTCTAAAATGTCATGCATGTCACTTAACTTGTAAACTTCAGAAAATGTTTTAATTCACATTCTCTTGTCAATGCCTGAGGTTTATAGCAATATTGTGTCAGGTCTGGTTTTGTCCCTCATTCTGCTCTGGTTTATCTTTACTCAGTGGCATTTTTCCAGTAGTGTTTCCACAACTGGAAACTAAGCACATTCATGCCAGTATCACTACAGCCTTTGTATACTGTGGAACAGATTTTTTGTCATTAGTGTGCTATTTGGATTTTAAGATAGGGTATTAGGATTTACGAATGTTGGGATATGTATGTATGCTTCTGCTTAGTGTGTTTTCTTTTTCATGGTTAAAGATGTGAGATCTTGCATTCTTTGGTCTTCACTGTTCCAAGGCATGATGATTTAAATGGCACATTCTTGTAAAGATACAGAGGGCCCTGGTTTTAAGTACCTTTTTAGGCACCTTTGCCAGGCCCAGACTTGGCTGTAGGACAGGGGTAGAACACATATAGTGGTGTATGTAAAATGCAAGTAGTATTGTCATGATGTATGTGTTGCAAGTGCATTTCTTAAGCTGGATGTGTTTATCCTTGGCATGGATGTTGAGATATAATCAAGGGTGTTTTGAGTACTGAATGTCATGAAAGTCACTCTTCCCTTTTGCAACACTGGTTAGGTGGGCAAGTGAGCACCAGAGGATTAAAAGTGTGATCGTTGAAGCAAGGAAGTGAATAATCTGATCATGTATAGGGTTACCATACGTCTGGGTTTCCCTGGACACATCCTCTTTTTGGGCTCCTGTCCGGGCGGTTTTTGAAAATTCTGTGATTTGCCAAATTGCAGAATTTTTAAAAAGCAGACGTCCCTATTTCAGCGGGATTGTCCCGGGATCGGCAGTCCAATCCCGAGTCCTGCACTGCCAGTTACATTCCCGGCAAAACAGCCTCTGCTTTGTTTTTTTTTTTTATTGGCCCGTATACCGGTATACGAGCCAATCAAAAAATTGCAAAATGGAGCTCTGTTCAATGCGGAACTGCTTGATGTTCCACATTGAACAGATGAGGGTCCACTGTGCAAGTTTAGTATACCGGTATATGGGCCAATCAAAAATCGTCAGACATGGAACTACTTGTCTTTAATGCGGAACTGCGATGTTCCACATTAAAGACTAAAGACCTTTTTTTTTTTTTTTGGTCTTCACCTACTGTGAAAGACCTTTTTTCCCGACCCAGTCAGTCAAGAATCTGGCAACCCTAAGAGGACGAAAAAATATGTGCTGGTATAATACCAGCACATATTTTTTTCGTCCTCTTTTTCGTATAACCAAATATGGTAACCCTAAACATGCAGGCCTTTATAGTAAACAAAAGGAGCAGAGATGAGCAAGAGAAGATGGTGCAAAGTCAGGAAACTTCCAGTGATATGGGTAGGTTATGGGCCTATTGTCTCATATCTTTGCTTTTGAGGAGATTTTCTAAGTTTCCTTTCTGCACTATAGCCCCATTTGTGTGTCATTGTTTAACACCACTGTTTTACAAACCTGCTAGGTACAGACTGCCCAGATTACAATGAGGACAGGGATGTAGATACAGATCGCACCCCAAAGAAGAGAAGATTTACAATTTTTCAGCCTTTGACTGGCTTAGCATACCTCTCAACTTTACAGATTTTTGCAGAATGTCCAAATTTTTGGCTCATATTTTTGGTCTGTTTTTCATAAAATTGCAGTTTTCTGGCAAATTAGTGGCAAATCATTAAAGACTGAAGTTAGAAAATAACAACAGACATTTGAGTTTCAGACTTCATACCCTTCAGAAAATTCATGCTAATGCAAAACCTGTTATTCTATCAATTTTCTAAGTTCGTAAGAGCATGGAGTGAAATACGCCTTCTGCAAGACTTGTAACACGGATTTCACAATCCATCATGGCGGCCAACATGATCTGCAACGACATGCCAACAGTGAGACACACAGGCAGAACTGCAAGCATGCAGCTGGAAGATCTATGGTGGATTTCTTTGAACCTCATAGTTTAGTAACTGCAAAGGTGGTTGAGGCAGAGGTTAGTTTTGTGTCTCTCCTTGTTAAACACAACTTATCATTTGCAGTGGGAGAACACATCCTGAAATTTATGAAGAAGTGTGGAGAGGATCAAGATGTTCTCTGGAAAATTACATGTGGAGCAACAAAGGCAGCCTGCATTGCATGGGATGTTCTGGGGCCTCATTACCAGAATGATGCTGCAGCAGCCTGCCAGAAATCACCATTCTGTGTGTATGTGGTCCAAAGCACAGACATGAAGATGACAAACTCTTAGTGATCCTTGTTGGTTACCTTGATGAAAAGGCAAGCAAAAATGTAATAAGATTCCTTCATATGCCAGAATGTGTGTCAGGAACTGGACAAGCAATGTTTGATGCTTTAATGTCCAATCAGACAAAATTTAACATTCCAGTTTCCAACATTGTGGACTTTTCTTTAGACAATGCTGCCTCAATGATTGGAAAACACAATTCTGTGCAGTCTCGTTTAAAGGAGGTGAAGCCCAAAATTATAAACATGGGGTGTCTCTGCCACTTGGCAGATCTCTGCAATAAGGCTGCTGTAAAAGTACTACATTCACCATTTGAAGAACGTAAATCAGATGTGTAGTGTCATTTCAGTTCCAGTGCACAAAGACAACAAAAACTGCAAGAATTTGCTTTGTTCACAGATACTGACCCCCTCAAGATCATTAGACATGCACCTACTAGATGTCTGAATCTTAGTAAGGTAATTAACAGAACCCTGGACATGTGGCCAGCACTAAATTTGAATTTTCTGTCTGCAGAGCCAAGGTCTGTTAAGACTGACTTAATTTCTAAAAACTTGCAGAGTCATGAAGTGAATATGATTTTTATGTTTCTTAAGTATGCACTGGAACCCTTATTGGAGTTCAACATCTAGCTTCAGAGCCGAGAAAGTCAGCTTCTGACTCTGCATGCCACTGTGCATAAACTGCAGCAGTATGCTGGCAGACTCAGACCTGCAGCTGCTGTCAGACTAATCAAACACAGTGACATGTCAGTGTTGACTGACCGTAGCTCTGTTTTACCAAACAGTGAACTGTGTATTGGCTACGAAGTCAAGCAGTACATGAACAGCCATGAGGAGGATATTGCTGGCACAGTCATTGAATTTAACTTTTATAAAAAAGTTACAGCTTTTTATGCTGCAGTGCTGCAGTGCTGCAGAAAATGCTGAAAAAGTTTCCCATGCAGGATCACTTACTGAAAGATGATGCATTAGTTATTAATCTGGCCAAAAAAATGGACATTTCTTTAGGACTTCCCAGGGATGTTGGTTTCCGTCTGGATATGTCTGAAAATGATGTTGAGGCTGAACAATTAATCGATGAGTTTACCCAATATCAGATCGAGGACACGGGTAATCTGACAGGCCCAGTAGATAGGCCCCACTCGTGTGTGTCAAAGTACTGGGCACACCTTCTGAGGGACCTTTGCACTGAAGGGAAACTGCCACTCTTTAAGCAGCTGATGATGGGTCTACTTTGCTTGCCACACTCAAATGCACGAGCTGAAAGAGCATTTAGCATTGGTATGGTTCATAGGTTCATAGGTTTATACTAGGCTATCTGCCCTAAGGCATTTATAAGCCTAGCCCAAATTTTTGTGGCTTACGCCACCCCTTATATGAAAAAATACTTTGCCCATTAGTTTGTTGTGCCTCTGTCCAGCAGTGACACAGAGATGATTCCCGGGGTAAACCTACGATCTCCCATCCACAGGTCTAGATTTCTCTTGAACAGAGTCAGCGAGGTGCTCTGCCTCACATGGACCGGGATTTTATTCCACAGCATAGGGAGTCTCTGAGTGATAAATCTATCCCTCCAGCACGTCCTATTTATATCCGTGCTAAGGTTTAAGTCGCTTGCTCTAGTGGTTTTGGTGGATTTGGATTTTTTGAGGTGGAGCATGTCCATTAATTCCGGGTTGGACATGGCCTTGTATGTCAGGCACATGTCACCTCTGAGCAGACGGTATGCGACTGAATAGAGCTGGAGTTTCTTCAATCTGGCAGCATATGACAGATTTTGGAGTCCCTTTATCCTTTTGGTGAGGAACTTTTGGGGTCTCTCCAATTGCTGCAGATGTCTGGTGAGATACATCCCGAATGGGGCATTGTACTCGATCATTGGTCTGATAAGTGAAGAGTACAGGGGAAAAATGACCTCACTAGATCTGGATGTGAATCCCTTCATGATCAGGTGGGCAATGTAGAAGGTCTTTCTAACCACTTTAGCAATGTGAGTGTCAAAGAAAGGCCACTGTCAACCTGGGTCCCCAGGTCCCTGATAACCTCTTCTGTGCTTAGTGGATTGCCACCTATATGGTAGCTTGGGGTTACCTTGTTTTTCCCGAAGGGTATGACTATACATATGTTGGTGTTTAACTTCAGGCCATGGCTCTGGCACCAGCTATCTGTTTCCGTGAGTCCCTTCTGAAGGATATCCGTGTCCGATGCACTTTCCACTATGGCGCCCAGTTTGCAGTCGTCTGCAAACTTTGTCAGCCAAAGTCCTCCCATGCTGGCCTGTACTTCTGAGAAGTAGATGCCAAGCAATAGGGGGCCAAGGACCGAGCCCTGTGGGACACCACTTGTAACCGGCTTGGAGTCTGACACAGCGCCAGCAACTCTAACCCTGTGGGTTCTGTCCTTAAGCCAGTTTGCAACCCATCTTGTGACATATGGGTTTACATTTAAGCTGGTAAGTTTTTCTACAATACCCAAGTGGGGTATTGTGTCGAAAGCCTTTGCAAGGTCAAGGTAGGCTGTATGGACTGCCTTTCCCTCATCAATGGCCTTGGTGACTGTTTTGAAGAAGTCGACCAAGTTCAAAAGGCATGATCTTCCCTTGACAAAGCCAAACTGGGTCGGGTCCAATGTCTGCAAGTCCCCTATATCTTTGTTTATGAGCTCCATTATGATCCTCTCCATAGCTTTGCAGACTAGACTTGTTAAGCTTATGGGGCGGTAATTACCAGGGTCCGTAGAGGCGCCGCCTTTGTGGAGTGGGACCACAGTTGCCGTACGCCACTCCTTTCCTATGGAAAGTAAAGACTGAACTGCGTCACTCTCTGAGTGTAAAATCATTGAACTCTTTGTTGGCAGTTAAAATGAACAGAGAACTGGACGCTGTGATCTTAAGCTGCCAAGACATGTTTTAGGGGCTGCCAAGAAAGCCACAGCAGCATACAATAAGTCTACATCAGACGTATGACAGGATGCTGTTTAACTTGGTCTAACTAAAATCATTTGTGTGATTTGTAATGTCTGTTTAGAAAATGTAGTAAATGTGATTTTTATTTTTGTAAAGTGCTGTTTTATTTACTTATGGTGTGGTTATGGTATTGCAGATTATAAAATAAAGGTTTTGGATCTGAGAAGTGCGTCTCATTGAATTTTACAGATGTTTACCATGCTCCATGGCAATGACACATTTTGTGCAGTGCGAAAATAGGGTGTTCCAAATTTTGACCATTTGTCACACATTGTTAGGGTCTGTATTCCACATAGATCCATAGGTTCATAGGTGTGTACTAGGCTAATGGCCCTGGAGCCTTTACAAGCCCATAGGATTACCCTGGTATTGTGCCACCTGACCTTAGTTCCCAGTGCCTCTATCAAGTAGAGCCACTGAAGTGATACCCAGGGAGAACATTCTATTTCCCATTCACTCATCAAGATTTCTCTTGAAGAGGGCCAGTGATGTGCTGTGCTTGACATGTATGGGAAGTCTATTCCAGAGCATGGGCAGTCTCTGGGTTATGAACCTGTCCCTCCAGCTTGTTCTGCTGATTGTGGTAATGAGGTTGAGGTCTCTGGAATGTGTGGTGCAGAGGGATTGGGATTTCTTTAGATGTAGCATTTCTAACAGAGCTGGGTCAGACATGGCTTTGTAAGTCAAGCAGAGATTGCCTCTAAGTAGGCGATATGAGACAGAGAATAGTTGGCCTCTTAAGAGGTTGAGACCTATGCCTATCAGGCTGTCTGAAACTATTTTTTAACTGCGGACTCCAAATAGGCTTTTTGTCTCATGAATAGAGAACAGTAACAGTCATCCCTCTGCACAGAGGTGGACCATCTACAGACCCTGGAAAATACAGACCAATAAATTTCACTAGTCTCATATTTAAAGCCATGGAAAGAATTATCATGGAAATGATCAATAATGACATAGGAAACCTTGGTTTTGTCAGGGGCAGGTCATACCTACTCAACCTGGTGAACTTCTTTGAGAAGGTCATCAAAGCAATGGAGGAGGGTAAAATGGTTTACACTGCCTACCTTTACCAGGCCAAGGTATTTGACACAATTCCCCACTTGGGCATTGTTGACAAACTCAAGAGGTTAGGTATAAACCCTTATGTCACCCAGTGGATAGCCAGCTGGCTCACAGACATGACCCAGGAAGTTAAGACAGGAAAGTCCACCTCTACTAAGAGGCCAGTTAAAAGTGGAGTCCTTCAGGGATCTGTCCCAGTTCATTTTGGCATTTACTTCTCTGAAGTCGAGGCCAATGTCAAGGGCCTCTGGCTGACTAAATTTGCAGATGATTGCAAATTAGGAGCAGTCAAGAATTCCCCACTGACACAAATGTTCTCCAGGATGGGCTGATACAGGCAAATAACTTGTGTCAGAGTCATGAACTAAAACTACATGCCAAGAAATGCATAATACTATCCTTCGGTAAGTCATCCACCACTGGAAACTGTAACATTTGACAGCACACCCCTAAAGAGTTGACCCAGTTGTCAGGGACACACACAGAGAGCATTCTAGTCTTTGACCATCACATGTCTACAGTAGTGAGGAAATCCTTCTATATTCTATATTGTGCAACTTATAAACAAAGGTATGGCATCTAGTTCCAAGGAGGTCATTGTTCCACTGTATTCAGCATGCCCCCTTTGGTATGCACCTGATCAGGCACATCCAGCAACTGGAAAGTAACATGTCCTATGCAGACTATCTCAAAGCCCTAGCCCTGTATTGTGTCTCCTACAGACTGTTGAGGAGACATCTATGGCTGGCATAGAAGATTTATCAGACCTCACCCTGATGGACCTCCTGCATATCTGCAAAACAAGCAACATCAAAATTACTTGTTATAAAAACTTAAACCCTGCCTGTGATATGAATAGGACCTTCTGGAGAGACAGGAATGTATCCCAGAGACTACACCTTCTCTGGAACAGGCTTCCCATCCATGTGAATCAGAGTTCCTACATCAAGGAAGCAATAATGAATATGAGAATGTTATAGGTTTGTTTTTAGACAGACACCAGAAAACCTAAAAAAAATGGAAAAATGTCCATTGCCATTAAATATAAAGTCCTTAGGGTTTAAATTAGAGTTGCATATAACTAATATCTACACATAAAACTTTAAAAAATGCAATCACTGCTTGCTGAAGGGGTCAAAACAAAAACAAACAAACAGAAAATGTTAAAAATAGTTGAAATCCAAAGGTGGAACACTAAGACAGACAAGTGGGTAAACTCCATGTATTTTGTTAAAGGATGTAGCAAATTTAAACTCATAAAAATCACAAAACATCTAATAAAACAAGATTCAAACTACTCTTGTCCTTCATCAGGCTTAGAACATGGATCTTTAAAGTGGTTACTTAAATACATGCATTTATTATCATCGGGACAAATCTGATTGGTGGACTGATAGTACAGCATTATCAAAGCACTAATAGGAAGGGAGTTGCGATTCAAAGAGAGCAGGTAGAAGTGCATGAAAACACTTTCAACAAATGCCAGTGCTGCAAAGTAATTTTACTGAATATATTTTCAAGTGATAATTCAATAAAGGTGTTTGAAAAAATGGTGTTTGTACTTTTTCCCACTGTTGTGTGAGTGTGGAGTTGATATATATTTGTGTGAAGTTTAGAAAGGTGATGGTGTTTTTGCCCATATTGAGGCTCGTCCTCCCTGTAAAAAGGTACATCCTTTGAGATTCAATGAAAGTGGATTTCTGTAACAATTTCATGCGTCAGTCACTGAAATTTCTTTCAGTATGTTGATCAGAATCTATTTGAAGTGGCTACTAAGAACTGGCAAGCTTTTGTTATTCATAGAAAGTTGTATTGAACATTTGTTATTCAAGCCCCCATTCCTATAACTGTTTAATCTACCACTTTGATTCTCCTAACAACAGATTATTAGAATAATTTCCCCACTGAATGTTTAGCTGTACTACTTACAGAACCTGAAATCCAATAGCTGGCAAATGAGGAAAATTGCTCAAAACTTTATAAAGATAATTATACAGTTTTGCATATTGTATTCCTTACATATGTTCCTTTACAATTGAATGATCTTTCTATTTTTCAAATTTTAAACTTCTGGGAAGTACACACACAGCTGCATAAACAATCCCCCAGGTATTTCAACTGGCAAGTAATTAATGTTTTTTCACTAATAATTCTTCTTACCTCCTTTTGTGCGCAGTAATTTCAGTTTTCAAACACAACAATTTCAAGTTCCATAGCAGCTGAGAAGCCTTTGAGGTTTAGTTTGGTTATTTTAATGACGTCAGTGATCATTGTTACATATCAGTTCTGCACCTTTGCCTAGCAGCAGCTGTTCTGTTTCTGCTGTTTTGTGCTACTTCTCATAATATGGAGTTCCTTATCCAAAAAGATCCCTTCCTTTAATTGATATTTATACTAAGAGGTTGGCTATCGGGAGTGTTATGAATTACTCTCATATATTGACTTCTTGATACATGCACTTAACTTCAACAGTGTCACTACTTTCAAACTGCAAGGGATCATGTTTGCTGATCGGCTTGTATGTTGTGCTGCTTACATCCTGTACTTAACTTTAACAGGGTGGCACCTTTTAACACTCAGAAAATAATTTTTGGTGACAGGCTTGCAATAAATTGTGCTGCTTAAATCTTTATTAACTTAATTATTGTAAAGCATTACATTTAAGTGTTACACTGCCACTGAGAATCCAAATATCCACTTGTACAGATTAATATGGCTTACATAATGTGGTGCATATGTTTTCAGTTCTTACTGTGTCCTCACCATCTGAGATAATAATACCATTTCCAATACAACATCCAATGTATTTAACAGATCTAACTGCATCAAAAGCGTATATTTGTCTTGTTTCTATGCTTCTGTGCTGAGTAATTGCTTGTATAAGTGGGATAATGAGACACTAAGGCCATATACCATATTTTTTGCAAAAATCACTCATCCTTAAAAAGGTTTCACAGGTCAGCTGCAGTGGATCAAACTCCAGTACTGCTTATCCAAACCTGCTAGGGATGGAGGGTCCCTGCCCACGACCAAATGAAGAAAACCAAAACAGGATAAGCCATCAGCAGCATGAATGTAATCTGATGTAAGAGGTAAGAGCTAAAGGTATGAAGTCCAAAAATAGCCAATAAAAACTGCAGTAGATTCTAAGTAAATGCCAAAAGATCAGCCATTAAAAGATTTTCTTGATGCACATTTATTATGACATGATATGAAGTGCTTCATGCCATTTAGAGCTTTACGAAGGTTTTAAACTTGAAGAAAGTAAACTGTGGCTCAGTCCCAGTGACTCTTTTCTGGCATGTCATTCCCTGAGAGCTTTCTGATTCTCCTTTGAAGAGGATTATTTCATGCACATAGCTTAAGACCATTCAGAGTGGGCATTCACAACTAAAGCAGAGTCCGCAAGTGGTCCAAAACAATCAGTAAGAATGTGTCACCATGACAGTGATGGTAATTCCCAGTGCTAAAAAGGTATTTGGTTTGGTAATTTTATATATAGGAAGGAGCCTGGGATGATATTAGGTCCCATGGAGACTGTGTTATTGGCCTTAGAGAGGGAGTTTACAACCTGCTCTTTAGAGATACAAGGTAGGGAACAGGTGGTAGGGATGACTTGGGAGTGAAGTGTTCACATAACCTGTCGGCCAACAGGTTAGCTGTGGCTCAGCTACCAGTTCAGCACAGATCTGGACCTTTCTTTTTAGGTTATGGATGTAACTAAAGAATACCTTATGGTTGTCCTTAGTTGAGGAAGCTAATTTGAATTCATAGTTTGCTTTGGAGGACTGAAGGACTTCACAAGAAGTCTTATTTGCTTCTTTAAGCTGAGGAAGGAGTGTTTCCAGTTTAGGACACGGTCCCTCTTACTCTTAGATAGCAATTTCTTCCTCTTATTGTAAAGCCTGTTGATGGCAGTTGTTCACCAGGCAGGTTTGCTCTTCCTTGAGGAGCTTATTTTGGTCCTATAAGGTACAGTCGAGTCAATGCAGTTATACAGATGTTTGTATAAAGAATTGGTGTAGAACTCGGCATACTTGCCAGTTCCATCTCAGGGGGAGGTTTATAGGTACACTAATATTCAAAGAGTTGATGTTAATGTTAAATGTGTTCTTTATTTAGGTACACCTGCACTGACCAGAAACCTGTTGAAGATTTCCATGAGGGGATCCTGACAATACACATAACTGATTCCTGAGGACTCTGGGACCCTGCCCATTCCTGTGCATTATCATGCCTGTGTCTGCTAGTTCCTTTCCAGCTTATCCCCTCCAGCCTTATGTCCTTACCTCCACCACAACATGAGATATACTCTTTTTTAATTTAAATGAAGTACTCATTCAATATCCCTGCTTTTTTATGTCTTCTGTACCGTTCTTATCATCTCTGCTCAGCCAGGCCAGTCAGTATGTTACTGATTTTTGCTGCCTACTTAAAAAGCCTTGTTCCCTTCCCTGACCCCCTCCTGCTGGTCTGCTCGTAATGTGTGTCCTGTGCCTCTTTGCCACCACCCTTTCCAGATGTTACCTCATGCCATATCTTTTATATGTTCACTTGATTCAAATTTGTATGTGGTTTATATAGTTGAATGCTATTTTTTTTTATTTAGTTTTGCTGTACTTTGATTAAAAAATGTCTGTTGTGTTTTTACACAGTAGGCTGGATTCTTAGAAACTAAGTCAACAATTGGCCACATAGTTGGTGTAGATCTAGGGGGATACAGTATGCATCAGCATGGGAGAAGATGGTAGACTGTCACTCTTGCTTTGCCAGGAATATCTGGTACCTCTCATTTCAGGACATTTGCATTCTGGCTAAAGCCTATGCTAACCCCATAATGCATTTTTTATACATAGTTCAGGTAAAGGATCTGCTAATGTAACAAAAGAAACATATCAATCACTAGTCCACATCTCAATGTCAGAAGTCTAAATAACAAATTGCCTGATCTTGAGATCCTGACACATTTGGAATGCATATATGTGCATTACTTCAGAAACTTGGTCTAAAAGTACAGAAAGCAATTTTTTTCATACCAGGGTTTTGTGTCTACCACACCTTATGGCCCAATAGTAGCTACGGTAGAATATCCATATTTAATGCCACATAACTTCTAAACAGATCTCTAGAGACCCAAAAACTGAATGGGTTGATATCCAAATTACACCAAATAGGGCAGACTGTCAGATCATAACACGTTACAGGAACCCTTCCATGCTCCCAGAAAAACATGCTAGTTTCCTAAATGCTCTGGTTAAACATCAAATTAATAGGAATTCCAATATTCAAGGAGACTTTAACTACCCAATGGTAAACTGGGATACCTATGCCACAACTGTAGGTTACTCCCAAAAATGAAAAATATTTTCATAAGCAAAACCTCCTTGGACCAAATTGTCAAGGAACCTACTAGAGGATAAAATATTCTTGACCTGCTCCTTATCGACATGGCATCAATATCAACAATCCTCCGGCACTCTGATCACAAACTGGTAACCTTTTACTGCCAAATCTTCAAACAGATGCAAATATCACAAAGTTCAGATATTTCAAATGTACAAATCTTCTACAATTCTATGATGAAGTCTCTAAATTCAATTTTTAATATCTTTATT
Source organism: Protopterus annectens (assembly GCF_019279795.1). Classification (NCBI taxonomy): domain Eukaryota; kingdom Metazoa; phylum Chordata; order Ceratodontiformes; family Protopteridae; genus Protopterus; species Protopterus annectens. The sequence continues at coordinate 786,893,416 of NC_056739.1, forward strand.
AAATTATCACTTATGACATAGGCAAAGATACATTAATAGAAAAGAAAACAAATCAAATGAACATTTTTTCATTTACATTCATTACACATCACATATGTTTTCTTTCTTCAGATTTATCATTAGTCAAACATTACATAAATTGCTGAATTCCTGCCTTCCCTTAAACCTCACTCCTCCTGTTCCTGAACATTATTATGCATGTATTGTTCCCATAGTTTCCATTTATTTTGTAGGTAATTTGCTCCTTCCCTTTTCTGAAGATTCCTCTTCCAGTATATTTATGTCTTTTACAATGTTCACTACTTCAAATACAGCTGTTTTAGGTTTTGATTTCCATTTTCTAGTAATTGCTTTTTTGGCAGGCAACAGAATTAAACTTAACGAGGCCTTATTATGTCTGGCCAATCTGGATCATATATCCCAGCTAAAAATAAATAAATAATTTCTTTACTTACAGCCATTCTCTCACCCATTTTTTCTGACAGAATACCCTGTATGGAATTTTTAAAATCTACCAACTCATTACACTCCTGAGACATATCTTCCTAGTTAGCTCTTTCTTCCCCACCACACCTCCAACATTTGCTATCTTTCTGTGGAAAATTTTTTTGAAGTCTGCTTGGGGTATAAAAATACCTTTGCAAACACTTCCAAACAAAAATCCTAAACCTTTTGGAGTTTGCTGCATACCGAAATCTCTAAATTCAAGTTTACCTGTATTACCAATACTGACACGGCAAGTAATTATACAAACTTCATGCGCACTGAGATAAGTGTAAAGACCTAACAACCCCTATCAGATCCAAGCAAGATCCAAGCAAAATTGGAATTTTCAAGGCGTCTGTTTTATTTTTTTTTGTATTCAAGAGCTTACTACCTATCTTCCTTTAAGGTATCTCATGTAGGCTTCCACTGACTTAACTTACTTTTCTTAGAATTTACAATTAAGTCTTCCTGCCATATATATTCTAACACAGCCTGCAGTTCTCATGTGACTCGTAGCCCTCTGAATGAATGACTGCTTCATCCAGATATGCCACTACATATACTGGCAGTGAGGCTTTACTACTTTATCCATTACCCTCTGAAAGGTGTCTGGGACTGTATATAGGCCAAATGGTAACATTGTGTACTGGAATAGATTGTCAGTTGTGACAAAGGTTGTTCTTTTCTTTGATGGTGGGGTATCCTTTCATCAAGTCAAGTCAAGTCAAGTCAAGTCAAATTTTATTTATATAGCACCTTACAGACATAATATGCCACCAAAGTGCTTTACAAAAAAATACAAAATAATAACATTCAAATATAATCATCATACATTACTAAAAGCCAAATCATAAAAATAAGTCTTAAGCTTTGATTTAAAAACTGCCACTGAAGAAGACTGCCGAATATAAAGTGGAAGCTCATTCCAAAGTTTTGGAGCTGCGACAGCAAAAGCTCTGTCTCCCCTCGTCTTTAATCGTGACCTTGGGACCACAAGCAAAGACAAATCTTCTGAGTGAAGTGCCCGAGCAGGAACATAAGGATGCAACATCTCTGATAAATAAATTGGGGTCAAACCATTTAGGGCTTTAAACACCAATAACAAGATTTTAAAACGAATCCTATAGAAAACAGGTAACCAATGTAAAGCTGCCAATATGGGCATAGCATGATCAAACTTACGTTTGCCTTCCAAAAATCTCCCAGCAGCATTTTGAACAAGCTGTAGGCGAGATAAGGCACCCTGACTCACTCCAAATAAAATGGAGTTACAATAGTCTAAACGTGAAGTTATAAAAGCATGCACCACAGTTTCAAGATCACACCTAGACAAAAATGGTTTCACCTTAGCCAAACGTCTTAACTGATAAAAAGAGGATGCCACTACCCTATTTATGTGACCCCTAAAACAGAGATCTTTGTCCATTTTTACTCCCAAATTAATAACAAAATCCTTCAAATAGGGAGTCAATTCACCACAATCTGTCATGAAGGAGTCAGTATAACAACTTGAACCAAAAAGCACCACTTCTGTCTTCCCTTCATTAAGACTCAGAAAGTTTTCCACCATCCATGTCTTAAGCTCACATAAGCAGTCCAGAACCTTTGATATTGATCGACCATCAGCCTCATCCAAAGCTAAATAAAGTTGACAATCATCAGCATACAGATGAAAGTCAATACCATATTTCCGTAAGATATCTCCCAGAGGCAAAATATAAATACAAAACAACAAAGGCCCTAAAATTGAACCCTGTGGAACTCCCCAAGGAAGATGGAAAAAATCAGATGAAAAACCACTCAACTGAACACATACCATTCTATCAGAAAGGTAAGACCTAAACCAATTTAACGCCGAACCAGTAATTCCCACATAGTGTTCAAGACGGTGCAAAAGCACCTCATGATCAACTGTATCAAAAGCAGCCGTTAAATCCAACAACACTAATAATACAGATTTTCCTCCATCAGTCGCAAGAAAAATATCATTCATAACTTTCAACAAAGCTGTCTCAGTACTATGTAATGGTTTAAAACCAGATTGAAAATTTTCTAAGAAATTATTTTTATCTAAAAAATCCAACAATTGGCCATAGACACATCTTTCCATCACTTTACTCAAGAAAAGTTTGAAAAAACACAATTCAGCATCATGTTTAGTGTTGTCAGTTATCTGGCATAACTATCAAATTATGATATCCTATTCAGTTTGTGGTCAGAAATCTCCTTTCTCTGAATTTAGCTTAACTTTAGAAAGAACATTCAAAACTGTGTGGAGAATGGAAACGGCAAACGGATAAGCATCATTCAATAAAACACAAAGTTTCTGCAGTAACCAGAAATGTTAAATATTTCATTATAATAAATAGGGATGCAGTCAGTCTATCAATGGCCATTTCTTCAGCTGCCGATAGAACAGAGAAATTGTGCCAAAACACCTTGCAGTGATATTAGACTTTTCATTTTTCTCCACAGTTTGCAACCTGAAAGTAGATATACATCATTTCAAGGGGGAGGGGGGACTTGTCCTTCACATCACTGGGTACAGGGCAGCTTGCCTGCTGAAAAAATATTTTCAAAGATTGCTGAATTGTGTTTTTTCAAACTTTTTTTGATCTGTCTGGCAGTTGAAGAAATGGCTGTCAGCAGACCATCATGAATCCTAATAAAAATCATAGCTGACAACATTAAATTTTAAAGTACAATGTCATAACTGTGGGAAGCTGAGACATATAAAATAAGAATACTTGTAAAATGCAGTTCCTAAGTGCAAAGTAAAAGTTTCTTTAAAAAGGATATGAAATAATTTTCTAAGGATGAGAATGGAATTACAGTTTTCATTGTTGAAGCATAAAGGAAGAATTATTTATGTCTTTCTGGTACATAAGAAAGGACTGTTTCAATCAATGTTTCCAAAGAAATAAATACAAGCAAGCTACATGCTACAGTAGTCAATCTTAGAAGATAAATTGGGCAGATTTTGTCAGCACTGGGTCAGATTATGGCTATAGTGTATTATACAAAGCAAAAGGAAGCATTGTCATTAGCTGTGCTGAAAATAATAGGCCCTGATTTGAGTGCGAGTTAAAATGGAAACAGTTCATGAGGTAAAGCCTGTCAAATGAGTTAAAGTTGACTCAAGTGCTGAAAATGCATGCTGAAGTGTTTCAAGAGTAACTGAGCAGGTTGCATGTTGTGAAAACTGTTAACTTGATAAATCAAAACGTTTCTTCAACTGTCTATAAGTTAGCCCTTGCCATTAGTAATGAAAAGGGTTAACAGAAAGTTAGGCTGAGTTATGTTAGAAAGAAAACAGATTATTAGTGCAGTGAAGCATACTAAACGGGTTGTCATGTATTGTTCCAGTAGTAAAGTGCAACAGTTCAGTGTGTGTGTGTGTGTGTGTGTGTGTGTGTGTGTGTGTGTGTGTGTGTGTGTGTGTGTGTGTGTGTGTGCGTGTGTGTGTGTGTGTGTGTGTGTGTGTGATGAATACAAGTTAACTGTAAACCAAGTCAGTATTTCAGAAAAAAAATATGGATAGTTGTTTTTTTTATATTCTAATACACCTGTATCAACAACAATTCAAAAAAATAGTGCCTTGGGCATACCTTTTAAAGCTTTAAAGCTTTCATATGCTATTACATTTTTTTTTTTCAGAATTCAAATCAGGTTTAATAGGTTCTGTTTGATGTAAGACATTGCAAATTTTACTAGTGCAACAGCAGCACCTCCCTCTTCTGGTGACAAGGCACAGTACAGTGTTGTTAGTTTCCTAGCAACTGTAAATATCAGCTGTCTAATTTATGCTATGCAGCTTTAGTTATAGCTGACAGGTTAAGTGGCAAAATGGATAGAGACTGCCACAGCCTGACTTCCAAAACAGACACTAGATGCCTACCATCAAGAAGGCAGCACTTGAAGAACAGGCTGCAAACTTCTACTGATGTGCTGGAAAAACTACTTGGGGGAACAACTTTGACAACACAGAGGGTGACACACCTTCACATATTAGGTAAGGGCTTCATTATAACCAGAGTTATATTTCTGTGTTAAAATGTTTTGCTCATATTTACATATGAAAGCAGTATTTTACAGTTTGGGATGGAATCATGGATTAATCAGGAGGGACAGAGTTCAGCCTTGACATGTGTAATTCACTTGTTTATTGAGTCATGTGTAGCTGGAATGAATTGTGGATACAAGTTCTTTGGGCCAGGGGCAATGGAGAGAGCATGAGACAGACAGTTTGGAATCAGGGAAATGGCAGATAAATGCAACAGTTGGACATACTACACATACTAATGGTTTCCTCAGGTAGTTATATCTAAGAAGGAACTCCATTTACAGAAAACATCATCATTATTGCTTTCTGGTAGTGTAAACGAGGTGGGCAAAATCAATCCCTAATCTGTTGATAAAGGAATCAGAAGTAAAATCTAATGTTCTGCATTGTATATGACAAACCTAACTGAGGTCTGGATTTTAAAATATGAACTGAATAGTGGGTGTCTGTCAGAATACAGCTTTAAATGTCTGGTTGTGACATCACGTTCCCTCTGTATGATCTTCTGGGTTTGTGAAGTACAGGAAATGTGTGTCATCTTATATTATGTTCAGAGCTGCAGAAATGTTATTTCCTTCTGTTTCTAAGTCCTCTCAGTCAGTAGTTTGTACAATTTTAAAGGCATGAACCTTTATCTTGTCATAATTACCCCCTTGTTTGTTCTGGACCTTTATGGAGTTCCTGATATCAGGTCACAGTTTGCAGAAAATCACATTATGTTGAGCTGTTTGGGAAAGCACCTTACACTGTTATTGTTTTGGCTAGTAGTACCTGGCAAATTGTTATACATAAGCAATACTACAGAACCTAATGGTGTGTCACAGGGGTAACTAGCACACCAGACTCTGAAAGTGTCACAGGGGTAACTAACACTACGGAGAACCTCATAGTGTGTCACAGGGGTAACTAGCACTGCAGAGAACCTGATAGTGTGTCACAAGGGTAACTAGCACAGCAGAGAACCTGATATTGTCTCACAGGGGTAACTAACACCACGGAGAACCTGATAGTGTGTAACAGGGGTAACTAGCACTGCAGAGAACCTGATAGTGTGTCACAAGGGTAACTAGCACTGCAGATAACCTGATAGTGTGTCACAAGGGTAACTAGCAGAGCAGAGAACCTGATAGTGTGTCACAGGGTTAACTAGCACACCAGACTCTGAAAGTGTCACAGGGGTAACTAACACTACGGAGAACCTGATAGTGTGTAACAGGGGTAACTAGCACTGCAGAGAACCTGATAGTGTGTCACAAGGGTAACTAGCACAGCAGAGAACCTGATAGTGTGTCACAAGGGTAACTAGCAGAGCAGAGAACCTGATAGTGTGTCACAAGGGTAACTAACACAGCAGAGAACCTGATGGTGTGTCACAGGGGTAACTGGTACTGTAGAGAACCTGATAGTGTGTCACAAGGGTAACTAGCATAGAAGAGAACCTGACATTGTCTCACAGGGGTAACTGGCACTGTAGAGAACCTGATAGTGTGTCACAAAGGTAACTAGCAGAGCAGAGAACCTGATAGTGTGTCACAAGGGTAACTAACACAGCAGAGAACCTGATGGTGTATCACAGGGGTAACTGGTACTGTAGAGAACCTGATAGTGTGTCACAAGGGTAACTAGCATAGCAGAGAACCTGACATTGTCTCACAGGGGTAGCTAGCACAGCAGAGAACCTGATAGTGTGTCACAAGGGTAACTAGCAGAGCAGAGAACCTGATAGTGTGTCACAAGGGTAACTAACACAGCAGAGAACCTGATGGTGTGTCACAGGAGTAACTGGTACTGTAGAGAACCTGATAGTGTGTCACAAGGGTAACTAGCATAGCAGAGAACCTGACATTGTCTCACAGGGGTAACTGGCACTGTAGAGAACCTGATAGTGTGTCACAGGGGTAACTGGCACTGTAGAGAACCTAATAGTGTGTCACAGGGTTAACTAGCACACCAGACTCTGAAAGTGTCACAGGGGTAACTAACACTACGGAGAACCTGATAGTGTGTAACAGGGGTAACTAGCACTGCAGAGAACCTGATAGTGTGTCACAAGGGTAACTAGCACAGCAGAGAACCTGACATTGTCTCACAGGGGTAACTGGCACTGTAGAGAACCTGATAGTGTGTCACAGGGGTAACTGGCACTGTAAAGAATCTGATATTGTGTCACAGGGGTAACTGGCACTGTAGAGAACCTGATAGTGTGTCACAAGGGTAACTAACACAGCAAAGAACCTGATAGTGTGGCACAGGGTTAACTGGCACTGTAGAGAACCTGATAGTGTGTCACAAGGGTAACTAACACAGCAGAGAACCTGACAGTGTGGCACAGGGGTAACTGGCACTGTAGAGAACCTGATAGTGTGTCACAAGAGTAACTAACACAGCAGAGAACCTGATAGTGTGTCACAAGAGTAACTAGCACAGTAGAGAACCTGATAGTGTCTCACAGGGATAACTGGCACTGTAGAGAACCTGATGGTGTGTCACAGGGGTAACCGGCACTGTAGAGAACTTGATAGTGTGTCACAAGGGTAACTAACACAGCAGAGAACCAAATAGTGTGTCACAAGGGTAACTAGCACTGTAGATGGGTCTATATCATAAACACAAAAGCTGTAAACAGCAAATACATGTACATCGACACATAAAGGTTGATGTACAAAAAGAGCGAAATACGTACTTGGCGAAAATGAAAATGCTGAGCTTATTTCATCAACCAACAGTGCCATGCAGGTAACCTCAAACTAAATAAAATAAAATGAACACAATTTTGCAGGGGAACAAGTGCGCCTGCACTCCCACACACCTCCCCCACTTACATATACTAACTCAGAGACTGCACTACAGTGGGGAAAACGATATATTTCCTCATCCCCACGATCACCCTGCTGGCTAAGCAAATACGTTCGGCCTTTACATTTTTGCCAGTTACGTATGTCGCTCTTTTTGTACATCGACCTTTATGTGTCGATGTACATGTATTCGCTATTTTGCACTTATGTGTTTAGAATATCGACCCCTGTAGAGAACCTGATAGTGTGTCACAGGGGAAACTAGCAGAGCAGAGAAACTGATAGTGTGTCACAGGGGTAACTAGCACTGCAGAGAACCTGATAGTATGTCACAAGGGTAACTAGCACAGCAGAGAACCTGATTATGTGTCACAGGGGTAACTAGCACTGCAGATAACTAACCTGATAGTGTGTCACAGGGGTAACTAGTACAGCAGAGAACCTGACAGTGTGTCACAGGGGTAACTAGCACAGCAGACTCTGATAGTGTCACAGAAGTGACTAGCACTGCAGAGAACCTGACAGTGTGTCACAGAGGTAAGTAGTACTGCAGACTCTGACAATGTGTCACAGGTGTAGCTAACACTATAGACAACCTGACAGATTATGTCAGGGTTACTAACACTACAGAATCTGAAAGTGTGTCACAGGGTTAACTAATATTGCAGAACCTGATATTGTATCACAAGGTTAACTGATACTGCAGAACCTGATAGTCACCACAGGGGTAACAAACACTGCAGAAGCTGATAATGTGTCACAGGATCATAGGATCATAGGAAGTTAATAGGCTATTGGCAATGAGGCCTTTACACGCCTAGCCAAGAATTTAGACCATGTCCCGACAAGTCAGCACCCAATTCCCCTATCCAGCAGGGACACAGGTGGAATCTCAGAGGTGTATTTTCTGTTCCCCATCCAGTTATCCACATTGTGCTTAAAAAGGGTTAATAAGGTACTTTGCTTGATGCAGAGATGGAGTCTATTCCATAGAGGGGGAGTCTCTGGGACACAAATCTGTCCTGCCAACAAGTCCTATTGATGTCACAGACCAGGTTGAGGTCACGTGTGTGGGTTACGTGAGTGGAGCTTGACTTGCGGATATGCAACAGTCCCATCAAGACGGGGTCTGCTCCACCTTTGTGCTGTCCACCATTCAGCTTGGACGAAGCTGTTATTCAGGCTTTGGTTGAATAGGGTGCCTAATGGTGCCACAAGTTCCTGCCTGAATTCATGTAGGATGCAGCCTGGAATGTTATTGGGTCCCATGGAGGTGTATTTTTTGCCTTTGAGAGGGCAGTGATGACTTCCCCCTAGAGATAAGGGGAGGGGAGGCAGGTGCTGGGGATGTCTTGACTTACTGATGGGGGGACAGAGGGGTGAAGGTTTTGCTGAACCTGTCTGCCAGCATGTTGGCTATATCTATGGCATTTGTGTATGTGGTGTCCTTGACAACCAGCTCGGAGCAGATCTTAGTGCTTCCTTTGAAATTGCGGACATATGTGAAGAAGGCCTTATGATTATTTTTAGTAGATGTGACCAGTATGGACTCGGTTTGCTTTGGAGGATTTCACTAGTGCTCTTATTTGCTTATTCAGTCTAAGAAGAGATTGCTTCCAATTTGGCACCTGCTCCTTCTTGGTCCTTGACAGCAATTTTTTTTCCTTTTATTATAGAGTTTATTTATTGCAGATGTCCACCAGACAGGTTTACTCTTCCGTGAGGAGGAGGATTTTGTCCTGTTGGGTATTCCTGATTCCATGCAGTTATATAAATGCTTGTATAGTACTTTGGTGCAGGTTTGGACATTTGTGCCAGTTCCTACGGAGGCGGAGGGGCTGTGAAATTGTTTATACCTTCCATCAGGTCTGGTTGTAACCAGCTTTGGAGAAGTTTTTATGTTTGACCGTAGCAAAGGGGGGGGGGGTTCTGGGGTGATGGTGACTTTGAAAGTGACTGGTTTGTGGTCGGATCTTACCAGAGAGGATGATACTGTAGGGATGCTGCAGTGGGTACTCATTTTGGTTAATACCAAGTCTAAGATATTATCACCTCTTGTGGGGGTGTTGATCAGCTGGTCCAAGGCATTTGCACTGGCAAAATCAAGGAATGTCTGGGCATTTGTGTTTTGACATGAGTAGTTCTTCCAGTCTATGGTTGGATAGTTAAAGTCGTCAATGATCAGGGTAAAGGGTTGAATCATGATAGATTCGAAGAGGTCCATCCAGATAGGTGGAGTGGGCATCTTGAGTCAAAGTTGGGGGCCTGTAGCTAGTTATGATTTGAATGGGGTCTTGTCAGTGGTTAACTGCACCTGGAGTATCTCCTGTGCGTCATGCTGTTTGACCAGCCTGGAGGTGTGTATGTCTTTAATATATATTGAAACTCCACCTCTTTTTGTTTTGCTGCCCACAGTTTAGGGTCAGAATGTATGATAGGATGAGTAACCTGGTATGGCTAGGGTGCTCGCTGCAGCTTTTAACCAGGTTTCTGTGACTGCACAAATGTTAGCATCTTCATAGGCTCATAGGTGTATACTAGGCTAATGACCACATGGGCCTTTGTAAGTCTAAACATGTATTCCAAATGTATCTGACAAGTTTTTTTACCCTAAGGTTATTTTAATGAGCATATTTAGGTTAGGGATTGCGTGGTTAAGCATTTACAGACTGCATCTTTTCACTAGAATTGTGGATGCCCGACCTGGGTGAATTTCCCATTCCCCATACACTGATCCAAGTTATGAATTGGGTTAGGGAAGAATTCTGCAGCCTGTTCCAGCAAGGGAGTGGTCTCTGAGACACGTGTGCCCTTTCAACATGTCCTATTTATGTCACAAGCAAGGTTTAAGTCCCTAAAATGGGTGATTCTTTTATTATTTTTTAAACACAAAACTTCTTTATTAAATTATTACTTTTGACATAGATAATTATACATTTATATAAATGCTAATTATACATTTATATAAATGAAAACAAACAATATTGATATATTTTTAGTTGCAAACATTATACATCACTTATACTCTAATGGATATTGCTGAACCAATTTATGTGCAGGTACATAGTTTACAGTCATTGCATTTGTTTTAGCCTCATTCATTTTGTATCCCAAAAAGACTTGAAACTGTCTCAAAATGTTCCACAACACTGAAATATCATTTTCTGGTTTTATCAGGTATAAAATAATATCATCTGCAAATAAAGCTAGCTTTTCTTGACTACCATACTAATTATATCCTAGAATTTCTGAGTCCCCTATTTTCTTTGCCAAATGTTCTAAATATAAAGCAAAGAACAAATGGGAAAGAGGATGCCCTGCCTGTTTCCTCTGCTCAAACAGAACTTAACAGACAGGAACCCACCCATTTTAATTTTTGATTCCGATCCCTCATATGCAAATGCTTCCATTTCCCTGCTCATAAAATCCCAGCTTACTCTGTCGAATGCTTTCTCTGCATCAAGACCCACCAACAACAGTGGTATTTTCTTACATCCTGCTTCCCTGTGAATCATCAGTGCTCTATTAATGTTGTTAAATGTTTGCCTCCCCTCCACAAAACTACATCGATCCATATCTACCAATCTCAGCATCACCTTTGCCATTCTTTTAGCCGTTACAGACAAGCACTTTATAGTTATGGTTTAGACTTGAAATGGACCTGTATGAAGCTGGGTCTGATGGATCTTTACCCTCTTTAGGTACTACAGCTACCAGCACCTTCTTCCAAGATGTTGGTACTTCTCCTCCTCTTAAAATACTGTTAAACAAAACCCTCCAGATCTTTATCAGTTTTTTCCCTCCTAGCTTCCAAATTTCCACAGGAAATCTATTCCTGGGGACTTTCCTGTAGACTGGTTATACATCACCATTTTTATCTCATCTTCTTCTATCCTAACGGTTAGTAATTGAGCTTCATCTACCTCTAACCTTGGCATATTTAATTCTTCCATAAACACTTCCATTTGTATCTTTTCTTGATTTACATATTTCTCTGCTGTACACACGTTTTCATAACATTTCTGAAATATTTCTAGTACCTCTACAGGATCTCTTGTTATCTTCCTTGTTATAGGCTCTCTAAGCATGGCAACCCTTTCTACTTTCTGTTGTCTGGGTCATTGTGTTAAAAGGTTTTGTGCTGTGGAGTTATCAAAAAATATTTGCTTAACAGCAATCTTTCTAAACTCATGCATATTATTGAGATAATTCCTTATTTTATGCTTAGCATTCTGCAATTGCTCCTTTTCTTGTTCTGTGAGAGTCTCCCTATTCTGCAATACTTTAACATTTGTCAGTCCCTCTAAATAATTTTTGTTACTTAACCCTATCTCCCTTTCTTTTATTTCCACCCTATTTTTAAACTCCAGTTTAATTTTATCCCACTCCCTAGCTATATTTTCAGAAGAAATTTCTGTCTTTCCTAATAACTCCTAAATCATTTTCACTACTCATTCCTTAAATTCCTCTCTTTTCAACAGATGGGTGGGAAAGTGCTAGTGTCTCATGTTTATTTCATTACACCACATTTTTATTTTAGTTATTATTGGTGTGTGATCTGAAATACTTATTGTATGATCAAACCTTTCAATTAAATGCACATGCTCCTGTCAAATATCATTTCTGTCAAGCCTAGTCCAGTTTTTGTATCTTGGAGAATAATATGTAAATTCACTCCAAATTCCTACTACTGAATTCACATCTTCCATGCCAAATATTTTTATAAATTTCTTCAAAAATCTACCCTTCTGTGTTATATTTTCCCTTTGGGCCCTCCAGATACACCTTCACTGCTACAAATCAAATTCCAGTCCCAACCTATAAGTAATATTCCCTGCTGAAAGCTGATTATTTCTCCCAGAATTTTCTTAAGCTCCATTATAGCAGTTTTTGGTGGAATGTAAGTACATGCCAGTGTAATCCTCCTCCCTTGCCAGTAGCTCCTTAGTACTACAACTCTACCATTATCATCTTTTTTATCCTCTTTTATCACTATTGGAGCTCCTCTTGCCATTAATACAATTACTTCTGTTTTTCTTTGCCCCAGATATTCTGCCGAGTAACCATCCTGAAATCCTTTCTTTGTTAAATTCACGTGCTCATCTCTTTCCAGATATGTCACCTGTAGCATAGCTATTCACACTCTGCATTTTTTAATATAGTTTACTACTCTTTCATATATATATATATATATATATATATATATATATATATATATATATATGTACCATTCACATTTAAAGATAATATAGAAAGTGTCATTATGTTAAAAAGTTATTATTCCCACCTGTTATGTCTAGTAAATTTTTTAAATGTCTAGCTTCAGCTTTTGTGTTACATGCACACGGTAATGTATGACAGGTTTATCTTTTATACAGTTATTTCTTGTCATATCCATTTGAACCTATGTCACATCGTACAAAATGTTTTGTTTTAATGAAAGCCCTCAAACAAACAAAAAAACAAAAAACAAAACACATCCTCAGATCACCCCTAAAACTGTTTAACTTAATACTAGCACAGAAGACTATGTACATCTTCAAATATTGACGTTTAACCCTCAAGGAGGTGTGACATTTTGTCAGATTATTACTTAGCAGAAAGTTTGCTTTAGAATAGTTCCTAAATGTTTTAGTGTTAGCTGGGATCCTGGGTTTTATTTTTATTTAAATGGAGACAGCTTTATGGTTGGACCTTACCAGAGAGGACGTTACAATGGGGGAGGGGGCAGCATTTACTCAGTTAGTGAGGACTAGATCCAGCATGTTTGCATCCCTATTGGGTGTATGGACTGTCGCTCTTCCAGTCAGGATAAAATAGACGAGTCTTTGTGGATTCTGTTCAAGCAGCTTTATTATGTACAGACAAATCAGGATTGAGGCTTAATAGCTTTAACTTAGATAAACTTATAAACAAACTAGTTATTACACTCATACATGCTAACTCTCTGCCTGCACTCTCAAAATTGCACTGAAGCTAGCATATGCTGACTATTTATATGTAAGTGCTGACCTTGAAACATTTCTTAAATATACAACACACGCGCGCGCACACACACACACACACACACACACACACACACACACACACACACACACACACACACACACACACACACAAAAACACTATTCTACATCCACCCTCTTTGAGAAATCAGTCATGCAATTTTGACAACATTAATTGACATGCAATCAATATGAATAATTCTTTTTCATGCAATTATACAGAACTAAATACATATAAACAATTATGTCCGGGTTGCTGTGTATTTCACACACGGTCTGGAAATACGACCAAACTGTGTAACATAGAAATTAGAATTAGGTCTAGCAACTTGGACTGTCTTCTGAATGCTCAACTTTGGAGGCATTTGGAACATCATCAGGAATGGAAGTAGAAGTCAAGACACGTTCTGCAACAGGAACACTGTCTGGATCGCTCTGAGATCTAGAGTCTGTATCACAGGAACAATGCTGCAATATCGATTCTGGTACAGGAAGAAGATGTCTGTGATTTTTCCTGTACTCCACACCCTCAGATTCTACGAAGTAGGATCTCGTCTCTGTACATATACCTGTTACTTGACCAATCCGGTCGAAACCTTTCACCATTTATATCCTCATTGTCTCTCCTTTTTTCAGTGGACGAAGAAATCTGCTCGATTTATCATAGCTGGACTTCTGGAAAGAACACTTTCTGAATAACTGGGCTCTAATTATCCTGTTGTTCTTAGCTTTAGGCCTCAACAAACTGGAACTAATAGGCAGCGTTGTTCTGGTTTGCCTGGATAGAAGTCTCTGAGCAGGCGAGTCAAGTATATTATCACGGGATATGTTTCTGAGATTAAGTAAATTCAAAAAGACATCAGTATTATCACGCTTTGACCTCTCAAGTAATTGCTTTGCACTCTGTACTGCATTTTCAGCTAGTCCATTTGGCTGTGGCTATTCAGGACTGCTAGTAACATGTACAAAGTCCCACTCTTTTGTAAATTTCTGAAACAACTGACTAGTAAATTGAGTACCATTGTCAGAAATAACTTTGTGTGGACTACCATGGACTGAGAAATGATGTTTCAACTTGGTGATAATAGCAGTGGACTTTAGGTTGGGTAGTAAATTAATCTCAAACCAGTTTGAATAAAAATAAAAGGAGACTAATGCTCTTTACAGACACAGAGTAAACTGTGGGGGATACACAGGTTTTAAATTTGGAATAATAGATACGGTCAACATTGACGGGGGGGGGGTGACTGGAAAAACCTCTTGAGTAAAACAGAACTTATGTGGCAGCTTAGGTTAGCTGCTAATTTTCCTCCAGGTCTCAATGACCATTTATGTATCTATCCAATACTTAAGGAAAAAGCCAACAAGTTAACATAATATATTTGAACTTACAAATTATCATGTATTTTATATAGAATATGTTTCTTTATTTTATTTATATGTACAAAGAGGATGAAATAGTAAAGAAAGTGTTTTAAACTCTGGTGTCATTCAAAGGGGATCCAATGTCTGTCTGCCTGGGATGACATGCTGGACAAGCCACGCTGCTTCACAAGGGATGGCTTGCACCTGTCACCCCTGGGCTTCCGGATATTGGCAAAGGCTCTTGCCACCCCCATAGTGCCTTTTTTAGGCAAGGCTCAAATTCTAAACCTACCACCCTAGAACACAAAAAAGGAAAAAAACTAAGGGTAATGCTGCTCAATGCCAGAAGTCTCAACCTCAAGATGCACGCACTTGAGGCCCTTCTCAGTATGGAGAACATCGATGTCTGTGCTGTGACTGAAACCTGGTTCAAGGCTCCTGAGAGCACACCGGCACTATCAGGTTTTACCTCATATCATGCGTTCCGGCCCCAAAATCCGGACAACACCAAGAAAGGAGGGGGGGGTGTCTATATTCATCAAGGACACCCACACCTCAAGGTTGGTGGCAACGCACGATGCATCGGAGACCATCCAGGTGCAATTAACCATAGGCAAGACTGCTCTGCAATTTGTAGCATGTTACCGGCCACCCTCTCAATCTCAGGAACTTCACATAGCTTTCCTGAAAACACTGGAGGGGATAAATGTATCTCCAAACACCATCATACTAGGTGACTTCAACTACCCGAATATAGACTGGGATCACTACTCAAGCCCCAACACTCTAGCCCAAAGGCTCCTAGAGTTCATAAACTCAAATGCCATGGAACAACTAGTCACCATCCCCACAAGAGGAGAAAACATACTAGATCTCATCATCACGAACATGGGGTCACAATGTTCAACACCAGAAGTATACCCCTCGCTGGTGAGATCAGACCATAAACTAATCTCACTGGAAGTCCACACCCCCCCCCACCTGAGATAAAAAAGACCACAGTGAAGAACTTCTCAAAAGCCGACTTCACACTTCTAAAGACTGGTGTGGTCTCTTTTAAGGCCCCCGAGCCTGCGGAAACCATTACTCAAGCCGCTGAATCACTTACAAATGCCTTCTACCAGCACCTACAGAACTGCATGGATCAGGCAATCCCAAACAAAACAAAGACTCTTTGTACCAAAGGCAAGCGTCCAGTCTGGTGGACCCCAGCCATAAACAAGCTCTACAACAAAAGGAGGAAGCTACTACAAGATAGAGCAAAATCCTTAAAAGAGAAAACACCTTTGATCATTATAAGTAAAAAACTAACATCTCTCATAAAATCATCCAAGGCAAATTTTGAGAGAAAAGTCACTAAGGACTCAAAAGACAATCATAAGGCATTCTTTAGCTATGTTAGAAACCTGGGAGGACACTCCCAGATATGCTCAGAATTAGTTCAAAACGATGTAAAAATTACTGAACCTACAGACATTGCCAACATACTGGCTGACAGGTTCAGTGCAAACTCTCCCAAAAGGTGAGATATCTATACCAGAGGATTGTAGCCCCCCCAAACATCTCTAATGCTCAGGTGAGAACTGCTCTCTCCAAGGCAAAAAACACAGCATCCATGGGACCAGATGGTGTCCCCGGTTGTGTGCTCCATGAACTCAATGAGGAATTAAACCCGCAGTTAGGGCAGCTGTTTAATCTTAGCCTCACCTCAGGATACGTGCCTAAGGAGTGGGGTACGGCAACTGTGGTCCCACTTCACAAAGGCGGTGCCTCCACTGACCCTGGAAATTACCGTCCCATCAGCTTGACAAGCCTGATCTGCAAAGCCATGGAGAGGATCATAATGGAACTCATAAATAAAGACATAGGGGACTTGCAGACTTTGGATCCGACCTAGTTTGGCTTTGTCAAAGGCAGATCATGCCTTTTTAAACTTGGTTGACTTTTTCGAAACAGTCACCAAGGCCATTGATGAGGGAAAGGCAGTCCACACAGCCTACCTTGACCTGGCAAAGGCTTTTGACACAATACCCCACTCAGGTATCATTGAAAAACTCATCAGCTTAAATGTAAACCCATACGTCACAAGATGGGTTGCAAACTGGCTAAGTGACAGAACCCACAGGGTCATAGTTGCTGGCGCCATGTCAGACTCAAAGCCTGTCACAAGTGGTGTCCCACAGGGCTCAGTCCTGGGCCCACTCCTGTTCGGCATCTACTTTTCAGAAGTACAAGCAAACACAAGAGGATTATGGCTGACAAAATTTGCAGATGACTGCAAACTGGGCGCCATAGTTGAAAACACATCTGACACAGATATCCTTCAGAAGGGTCTTATAGAAATGGACAACTGGTGCCAGAGCCATGGCCTAAAGTTAAACGCCAAAAAATGCATAGTCATACCCTTCGGGAAAAACAAGGTTACCCCTAGCTACCATATAGGTGGCAACCCACTAAGCACAGAAGAGGTTATCAGGGATCTGGGGACCCAGGTTGACAGTAACCTTTCGTTTGACACTCACGTTGCCAAAGTAGTTAGGAAGACCTTCTACATTGCCCACCTGATCATGAAGGGATTCACATCTAGATCAAGGGAGGTCATTGTCCCCTGTACTCATCACTCATCAGACCAATGATTGAGTACAATGCCCCATTCGAATGTATCTGACACGACACCTGCAGCAACTGGAAAGGCCCCAAAAGTTCCTCACCAAAAGGATAAAGGGTCTCAAAAATATGTCCTATGCTGCCCGACTGAAGGAACTCCAGCTCTATTCAGTCGCACCGTCTGCTCAGAGGTGACCTGTGCCTGACATACAAGGCCATGTCCAACCCAGAATTGATGAACATGCTTCACCTCAAAAAATCTAGATCCCTCAGAACTACAAGGGCGGGAGACTTAAACCATGACACGGTTATTAATAGGACGTGCTGGAGGGACAGATTCATCACCCAGAGACTCCCTATGCTGTGGAACAAAATCCCGGTACATGTGAGGCAGAGCACCTCGCTGGCTTTGTTCAAGAGAAATCTTGACCAATGGATGGGAGATCGCAGATATACCCCAGGGATTATCTCAGTGCCACTGCTTGACAGATGCTCAGCAAAATAATGGGCATAGTATCCTCCAAACTAAAGGGGTGGCGAAAGCCACAAAACTCTGGGCTAGGCTTATAAATGCCCTTGGGCAGATAGCCTAGTATGAACCTATGAACCTATGAACCTATTTGATACAGACAAAGTCTTTTTGAGTTTAATATTATGTAAGAAAATATTTTAAATCAGTGTACTGATTTTATCAAGTCTCTGTTCATTATGGTTGAGTGGGATCATGTTAAAAAGTGGATGTGAGCTGATTATTCCTTTGGAATACTGATTGACTGCTTGTTAAGAAAGAGTATTTAAATGTTTTAGGGGAGAGGTTCAGTTTGTTCTGATGAAGTCGATTCTTTGATGAAAGCGCTCAACATGAAACATTGGGTATTTGGACTGTATATTGGTCTTTTATTTGCTTTTATTTATTAAAAAGAGTTTTCCATGGTCCTTTTGGTGCATTTTTTCTGTGGTATATATTCATGTTGTAAAGAAGCAGGAACAACAATTCTAGGACCCTTGAAAATAATGCCATCTTCCATCAATATTTCATCTCTGTAAGAAAAATAGGTTTGCACTTCAGGTGGTACACTAGATTGCTTTGACGGCCATTCAACATTAAAGTAGTGGTTGAGCTTTTGCAAAATAGGATCAGTCTTTGTATGATCTCTCAGCTCTTCACATCTTGTCATAGAAAAATTACGCACTTCCATGATGTCAAAGTCACAATTCTCTGCATGAAGCTGTTTTGTTGTATTTCTGGGTGATATAGATTAGGTATCGGCCAGATAAAGAAGTTTGCCTTTTGTGCAGACCATTTTTAAGTTGTAATTTTGCAATTTGAGCATCATTCTTTGTAATCTTGCTGCAGCTGAATGCATAGGCTTCTTTAGAATAGTAACTAGAGGTTGATGATCAGTTTCAATCTGAATAGCTTGACCATAAATATAATCCTGAAACTTTGAACATGCAAATACTATCACCAAAAGTTCTTTCTCAATTTGAGCATATTGCATTGCAGTTTGGGTAAGAGTTCTAGATGCATAGGTTACTGGTCTGCCTTCTTGAAGAATAACTGTGCCAAAACCAAATTTTGAAGCATCACAGGAAAGACTTACTGGTTTATTGACATCACAATATCTTAAACAAGGCCACGTCAAAGAGGTTTATCACAACTCACAGATGGAAAATAGTAAAACTACATTTTTACTTGGACTTTGTCGATTTTCCATCTGTGAGTTGTGATAACCCTCTTGACGTGGCCTTGTGTTGGTTTTAACTCTTCTAAGTTTGTCGTATCATCATATCTTATTGTAGTTGGGGTGTAAATTTTCTGATTAAGGTCTTTAAATGCCTTCTGGTGCTGTTTCAACCAAGACCATATAACATTTTTGCATGTCAGCTCTCTCAAAGGTGCTGCCAACTCAGTGAAGTCTGGTATAAACTTGCCTAAATAGTTGATCATACCAAGAAAACATTGTAGAGCCTGAACATTATCTGGTGCTGGCATCTCAAGAGTGACTGCTTGCTTGGACGGGTCTGGTCCCAAGCCAGTTCTAATGAATAAATGACCTACATATGTAACTTCTGGTAGCCTGAATTTCCACTTCACAGGATTGAGCTTTAAGTTCACTTTGTGTGCTCTATCTAGAACTTTCTTAAGGTTTCTGTCATGCTCTGCTTCACCATTGCCTCCAGCCAATAAATCATCTACTATTATGGCACAAGGATAACCTGAAAAAATGTGTTCCATTGCACACTGAAACACTTCACTTGCAGAATTTATTCCAAATGGCATCTTGAGGAATCTACATCTGCCAAATGGGGTACTGAAAGTAGTCAGTAATGAGGATTTGCTATCAAGAATCACTTGCCAAAATGAACTTTTTGCATCCAAGACAGAAAAAATAGTGACATTTGGTATTAGGGCTGTGACTTCATTGACTGTACACATTGGATGATGCAGTATTTTTAATGCTTTGTTTAAACCTCTTTGGTCAATACATATTCTGATTTCGTCTGAGCCTTTTTTGTGGGCTTCTACCATGAATGACACCCATTCAGTTGGTTCTGTAACTGGACAAACTACACCTTGCTGCACCATTTTATCCAAATGAGCTTTAACTTTATCCTGCATAGCTATCGGAACTTTTCTTGCTGGTCTGACCACTGGACTGATCTCTGGGTCTAACTTCATAGAAAACACAACTGGAAGTTTGCTCAACTTGTCATCGAAAACATTAGCATACTTTGAGAAAATAGCTTTAGTAAAATTGGAACTAGAATATGTGGTTATATGATGAACGTCTTTGGTAAAGGAAAGGAAATTCATTCTTAAACTGTCTCTGAGACCCAATAATGACTGCACAGGTCTTCGGATTACATAGAATAACAAGCTGTAACAGTTCCTAGCCAAATAACATTAAAGTACTACTGAGCCTTCAGTTTGAATTTCTTCACCTCCATAAGCATCAAGTTTCACACTACTAGCCACATTGAGTTGTTCATTAGTTCTCACCTTAGCAAATGTGTCTGCTGACAGAACATTACACTTTGAGCCAGTGTCCACTTTAAGCTCAGTGGATTTACCATTGATCTGGACAGTACAGAACACTGCATTCTTTGCCAACAAATTTACTGCATCAACCTTTTCACCAATTACTGATACCCCATCTACGTAGAAAGTAGAACTGCAGTTCTTTATATGATCAGCTTGCTTTTTTGGGTGACCCTTCTTTATAACTGTGTGAGGTTTACTTGATTTGCCAAACATTTGAAAATGGGTCCATTTTTTTTACTCTTATAGCATTGCTGACCAAATACTTCTCTTTTAGACTCATGATTGGCATCACAGTTGTGACAGTAATCAATAAACTTGGATATGGGTTTTACTGACTCACTCTTGTACTGCACTGAGCATGTCCTTTTCTTAGAATTTGATGGAAAACTGCAGGACTTTCAAGATAAACCTGTAGGGGTTGTAGTTGCCATGTGCTTAGGCCTGCTTCTGCTAGCTACGTGTTGCATGCTGTCTACATTTGCTCTGGAGCCTGCTGAAACCATGCTCTTATCACTTGCAAGCATACTTGTGTGCCTTTCTGTAGCTTCATGGATTTGACAAATCTCAATAGCTTTGCTCAGCGTTAAATCACTGTCATGAAGCAAAATCTTTCTCACTGCAGCACTATTAATACCACACACAATCCTGTCCTTTATCAACTGATCTTTTAAGTCACCAAACCAACACATTTTAGCTTTGTTTCTCAGATCAGTTATATAAGCTGCAAACGTTTCCCCTGGTTTTTGATCTCTTGTGTAAAACAAATGCCTCTCTAATGTAATATTTGTCTGGGGGGTTACACATTTACCTGAAATTGCACTTCAAGCACTCTGGGTCTTCCTTGATTCAGCCTGTACAACAATATGACAGTTTTCACCTTCTCCTTCATGCACTGCTGGTGCATACTCAAATGAACGCTCTCTTTTAATGGCCTCTGACCCAGCTAGGTTTAGCAAAATGAATGGCCTGGTGCGTGCATCTTTGTCAGAATAAGCTGCTCAAATATTCTCCAGTTTTCTGCAATATTCTGATCAAACACCAATGATGACAGTTTTTGAAATCCATCTGCCATATTAACACATACCAGTGAAGACTTTTACAAGTATGCACAAACACACACAGATATACATATGCCAGAAATTTATGCCAGTATTTGTAACTTTGCCCAGTAGCACAACAAACCTCTGAATAACTGAACTTTGCAAAATAAGTCTCTCGGGCACTGTAATACTCTTGAAATCACTGTACTGTAAGATATCACTTCTTATCAGTATATGAAGCATTTCAAAATAACTGCACTGTGTGAAGGAACTGGGCAAAAAATGCTCAGAGTAAGAAACATTTCAAAGTAACTGCACTTTGCGAATAAACAGTACATAGCACACTCAAACTTTCCCAAAATGTCTGCACTTTGCTAAACAATTTACAGTGCAAGAAACACTCTGTAATGGCAATACTTTGTGAGTAGACACACCCAGCACAAGAAACTTATTGAAATGGGTGTATTTTGACTGTACTTTACAAAATAGTTGCACTTTGCACACAAAGAAACTCTTCAGAATAAATGCACATTAATAAACACACACTGTAAGCACTTTTGCACACTTTGAGATACTTCGAATAACTCTAGTTATGCCCTGAATGCAATGCGATATAGTAGTTATGCCAAAACACAGTACTTTGCCAAAAAACATGCAGTTGCCTTGATTTATTTATGCTTAATGTGTCCTTATTATATTCATTTTGTTTGTTTAATCTTTTTCCATGCCCATTATACTTTTCTTGTGCTTGTTTTACTCTAAACATGCCCTTTTTTGCTTTAAACATGCTCGTTTTGCAATTCTGAGATAAATCTGAACCCCTTATGTGCTTTTCTGATAATCGTTTTATCAAATATCTTAATTTTAAACATTTTGTTTATTCAGTAAACCTTTTGAGCCTCTCACTTGTTTAACAATGCAGTTTGTGCCCTTGTAATGCTCCATTTTATCTTTTTTATAAAATAAGTTGTTTGTGCACGTTTTCATTACCTTTGGTTTGTTTATGGCCCTTTTTCATGCTCGTTTCTTTTAGTTTATCTTCACTGTTATCTCTGCACCTCATGCCCATCATTTGCAACCCTTCATTTGCAAGACTCCTGTTCATTTTGTCATGCCTTTAGCTCCAGTATTTTAATGGAGCGTAAGAACAAGTTCATTGTGAGAGGCCTATTAAAAACACCCTTTACAGAGACTTTAGAAGGGATTCCCAGTACTAAACTTATAGAAAAATCCCCTTCTTCTAGGTCAGAGAAGTTGGGGAAAAGGACTTTGGCTTCATCCTTGGAGCCACCTAAAAAAATGGCTAAAGATTCCATCTCGGAGCCAGGGGATCTTGGTTCAGGAAAATCCCCCTCTTCATCACAAGTTGTGGTTTCAAGCCAATAGAGTTCCAATTTCAGAGCCAGTCCCTTGTATTGGAGCTGGTATCTCCTAATTTGAGGTCTCCACTTCTGAAAATTTTGTCCTCCCAATCCTCCAGAAGCTTATCAGATGATGATAAGGAGTGGGTGGTGATGAGACTTCTATGGACACCGGCGCTAGATAAAATTCTGTCGACTCTGACCCAAAAGGAACCAGAGCCAACAAAGACCACTTCCCCTTCTTCAGTTCCTCCTCTGATCTGATCTGGGGCATCAGAGCAGGAGCGCTTGGACCCGAAAGCAGTGGAACCATTGAGACCAAGACCTTCAACAGGATTGTCGAGTCTAACAACTGCTCCGACTTCTTTGGTTCATCACAATTTGAGGAGTCTAGCAGCCGATGTTTTCCTGTCGGGTCTGGGCAGGACAGTCAGATCGGACAGCTGTCTGACCTGATTCTACCTTCCAGGGCCTCGATGTGGTTGAGCTTGGCTTCTACATCGGCTTCTGAGTCAACTGCTCTGCTTTGGGGTCAATCTTCTGGTTCTTCAGAGCCAGGGATCTCCTCAGATCAGAGTGAGGGTGCTTTGAGCTGATGGATAGTGTCATCAGGAAGTTTAAGAATGTGTTATGGCTTTGCTGGGACATAGAGGGTGACCTATAACTTGCAAGGATAAGGTATGGGAATTTGCTTATTGTGATTTGGATGGAGAATCTGAAGCATGTTATCATGTTTGTTTTTTATGCAGACTGAGGCACCTCCACCTTTAGTGCCTGTCTGTGCAGTAGCTGGTCTAAATATGTTTAACATTGTGGCCTTGCACTGCCAGAGTATTCTCTGTGGCTTTAAACTATGCCTACGTCTCCAATGTGAGGAGAGCTCAGAGGGAGTATAGCTTCTTGTTTAGACACCTGGCATTGAGCCATAACACTTTTAGATTTTCTTGGGTTGCCTTTGCTATGTTGAAAGGTGTATCAGTTTGGCATTGCCTAAAAAAGGCACTCTGGGGGAGGATAGTGTTTTAGCCAATATTCAAAAGCCTTGCGGGAGCAGGCACAGACTATCCCTGACAAATAAACATGGATTGTTGACCATATTCTCCCATGCTGACAAAAACTGTGCCTTGTTGAGTGACACCAAAAACTACGCCAGTTGTTAAAGTCAATCATTGTCTGTCCATACTGTGATATCATTCTTGCAGAAGGTAGAATGCTGCTCAGTTTTAGGCTTATACTGGCCTGGGACACATAGTCAGAGAGCTCCATTATGTCCCTCCACACATAGTCCAGGGAGGTACATCGCAGGTCATTTACTCCCATATGGAGTATGACTGTGTCATACTAGCATTTGCAATCCAATGACCTGAATGCATGCATGATCTGGTGGATCCTAGCATCTGACCATGACTTTCTCTTAACGTTGCCTGGTGAATGGGACTTCTGTGTCTCTCACAAACTGGGTCTCCTATGACCACAATATTGGGTTGTGGGGTGCCCTACCTTATAGACTTAGAAGTTGAGGCTCCTTGAGATGTGGTTGCATGTGGTGGCATGTTTTTTTTTTAGTGGATTGCTTATGAGGCTGCTGGGGATATTTGTTGTAGGTATAATGTCTGGGAAGTCCTGGGGTTTAGGAAGATAACATTTAAGTGCCTCAGCATATGCAGGTCTATGTGTCTGATCCATACTGCATGTGGTTGGGGTAGTGTGTGTATTAATGACAACCTGCTTGGTTTTATGAATGCTTGTATATGAGAGCTTTGCTGCAGTACAACTGTGTAAATACATCTCTCATATAGCTTATCAGTTTAAGAATTAGTCAGTAGTCCAGAACATGTCCATATCCACCAAGTTGGCTGCAAACATTGCAGGAAAGTGCATATCTATGGTTATAGGCCTTTGTAACATGATCAGAAGACTTTTGTAGGAATACCAAGGAAAACAGGATCATATAATACAAAACTCATGGGTCTCTGCTTAACACTGCACAAAATAACTGCTCTCTAGGCAACTGAGTACTGGAGAAGTTTCACGGATAGTTTGGTAGGGAAAATGTCAATTCCAGGTGCCTATGTCTGTACAGGGCACTATTTAAACCAGCTCTTCACACATATGCACCGAGTTTATACAAGCAGAAAAGACTGACCAAACAAACTACTTGGTCATCTGGCCAATGAAACACTCTCACTTAAAGCCTGCCTGTGGGATTGTCATCTCAGACAGACAAGGCTACCCTCTACTGCCATTAGAATAGCTGTCCCAAGTCCCCTTAAAGTAAAACCCCAGTAGAGCTCAAAGTAAATACTAACATCGCAAGTCAAACAACTAGCTAGATATATACACACACACACACACACACACACACACACACACACACACACACACACACACACACACACACACACACACACACACACACACACACACACGCACACTTCCAAACCATCTACAGTGCAGAGAACAGCAGGGGAAGTGAAAAAAAATGAATGGCACTTTGCAATGGTAAAGTGCAGAAAAAATACAAAAAAAATACAATACTGAATCCAAACATACAGCAGCAATAATCAACTTAAAGGAAGTGCAACATTTAAATACTTAGCTCTGTGCTAGGATAGCACTAGACACAAGCCAACACTGGAAATAGTGGTGTGGACACAAGCATTTGTGAGCTCTGTGGAAATGAGCCATGAGCCACGGAGACGTGTTGAATTTATAAAAGCACAAAAAAAAGACTATTTAACCCTCTGGCCACAGAGTGAGTAACAGTACAAACCCTAATTGTATGCCTCAGGGGTAACTAATATGCAGAACCTGATAAAGTGTAGCAAGGGTAACTAGGGCTGCTGAAAATGACACATTGCCATTGGGGGAACAAACACTGCAGGCCCTGATAGTTTGTTTCAGGGCTAACTGGCATTGTAGATCCCAACATTGTATTATACAGGGGCACCTGACACTACAGAGGCTGGCAGTATATCACAGGTGTAGATGTCACAAAAACGCCTGACAGTTATGTCCCAGTCTGATCATTCTTGCAGAAGCTGACAGTATGTGACAGAGATAACTAGAATTTCATAGTTTGATGACATGTTATGTGTATAAAACCACCAACACGAAAAAAGTGAAAAGAGAAAAACGACCAGCCAGTAAATCCACCAGAATTTATTTAAAACTTTAGAAACTGTTCTCTAACATCTCAGCTAAACACAAAAGCCTTGACTCCTTGAAGGCTTTTGTGTTTAGCCGAGACGTTAGAGAACAGTTTCTAAAGTTTTAAATAAATTCTAGTGGATTTACTGGCTGGTTGTTTTTCTCAACATGTCATAGTTAGTCTGCTGCAAGTAGACCCTGATATTACTTCACAGTGTTTGCTAGTATTGCAGAGTTTGGCACGCTCTGTCCCAAGATGAGAACATAACAGCATTATGGCATCGCTTAGTCCCCTGAGGGTCACATAAGCAGCACAATGACCTTTTGTTTGGACTTGGATGACTAGTGTCGGACATGTGACATGCACCCTTCTTTTCCTTGGTTCCATCTCCCAGATGTCAGCATATCACCTCATTTTCTTTGTTTTGACTCAGAGATGTTATGTATCCTGTTTTGTCTCATTTTGTATTGCTTCTGATCTGTCTACCCAGTTCTTCAGCTGTTACCCACATCTTCCATTTTCACTTTGATTCTTCCAAGACATAAGTTCCACTGTCTCACTATACATTAGTTTGCCCAATTTGTGTTGGCCTTGTAATCAGTTAAATAAGAACTAAACACCAAATACAGTTTTTTGCAGTGGGCTTGAGTGAGCTGAAGATTAATTTTATTTCTGACCCCTCATTCAGAGGTGTATATATTCACCTATGAACACTAGGATAACTGCCTTGAAGGGCCATTTTAAGCCTGGAGTGTAACTCGAGGTCAGAATCAAGCCCTGTACCTTGTGCCTATGAGGCAAAGACCTTAACCATTATGCCGAACCCACAATGAGTGGGTATATATGTATACTAGGGCTATTCTTTATTGTTATTTACCGTTTCTTGGAGTACTTCTGATTGTTTGTACTTTTGGGTACTGAATATTACCATTCATTTACAGAATATTTAATACTGTTTTTGGGTATCTGGATATCTAATATCCAATCTCTCCCTTGAAACATAGGTTGAGTTATCTTTTTGACTTTTTTGTGTAAAATTGTAGTCTCTTCTACTGGTGACAACAGACTTGAAATAATGACAAGCAGTGATCACTGGCATATGGGGAGGGCTTTATAACTATTTGAACTATGTTTCAGTGATGATGCAACCCCCCCCCCCTCCAGCTAGGAGTAGGGAAACTGGGAAACCTTCAGTGGGCACATTGTAGTGTTTTGGCTTTTTGCAAAACAAAGAAAGAAGTGCCCCCTCACTGTTTGACTGTTTAGACATCTTTTTGTAATTTTCCATCTTGCTTAAAAAGATACTAGGGAGGTTGAGACTTGTTGGTTCTGAGTGTATTCTCCTGCGGCACAGCATTGCAGACTACCATCCACAAGGGAAGCCTGCATACCATACATCTCCTCTCACGAGGACATAAACTGAATCCATTGCTGTATTCACTCACTCCATAGTCAGTCACTGATTCCATTTATTTAGTCATTATAATGCAGTACAGTCTTAGACGAGGTTAATTTCCACCTTAACTCATGTACCTTTCAGGAAATGGAGGGTGCAATTATGCCACATTTTATCTCCCTTGTAGTAATATGGCCTAAATCATTCACTCCTACAGGACCATGCCAAAGTAAAAATTATTCCTGGTGCCCTTCTTCACCTTTTCATTGTCCTTGGTTCATACAGAATTTCTGAAGACATTATTGACGTTAGAATAAAGAGATTGTGAATGATTGCCATGTCGTTTCTTTCCAAAATGCTTACAGGTATACCCCGGAGAAGTGCATAATTATGTTATTGTAGTGAGGTGGTAACACTGTACAGAAGATGAATATTGTTATAATTAATGCTTAGGGTAATGTATGTAATGTGCAATCATATAGTCTCACCCTTCCTGTACATATTAAGCATCTGTCCAGTATGCCTGAGAGCTATCCACAGTTCCTTGAAAGTAACATCCTCTCAAAGACCAGACTTGAGTTGCTATCTGAAAACAACGACAATGGATCCAGTATCAGTAGTTTATTGCACAAAAGTTGCAGTCCCTAGCGCCTCGGCCTTCGCCTTCCAGGGGAATACAATTAACTGACATTCAAACATCTTTTATATATCCACCAATAAAATAGTTTAATTATACAATTATCAATAATATAATTATACAATTAATTATAAGAAAACTTTCCAGTTGCATTCTAAATTCATACCTCTAGGTGTCATAGTATCATATTTCAGTATAAAAACTGTTTCTTTATACAATAATATAGATTTTACTTTTTCTTCACATATATTCATACTTAAACTTTCTAAAACTGTAGCTAACAAATCCTTAGAATCACTATTATGAAACTCTTTAAAATGTACAGCAACAGGACTATCCATTCTTTCATGTTTTATGTCTCTCAAATGTTCCTGAAGCCGAGTTTTAATGCATATATAATTCTTTCAGTATTACATGAAAATTGTCCCTTAGAATAAAATCTCTTATTATTGATACAATCAAATGTTCTCTCAACATGTTTACAAGAAATACATTTGTTACATGGATATGTACCACATAAGTTAACATCTATATGTGCATTTAAATATATCTGTGGAGTAGAAAAAGTTGCATGAACTAGCATATCCTTCAGGTTTCTCCCCCTCTTATAAGAGAAAGTTATTTTTTTTGGAAAGATTGTTGCTAAATTCTTATATTTAAACAATGAAGTCCAGTAATATTTTATCATATCACTAATTTCTGAAGATAACAAGTCATAGGTTATCACCATATATATTTTTGTTAGTTCATCTTTACATGTATCTACAAATATTTTATTATCATACCTTTGTTGTATTCTATTTCTTACTTCATTGGTTTCCTTCATTTTCTTTAATAATAACTCTATTTCTTGAGCATCATACCCTCTTTTAATATACAAGCATGCTATTTTTTCTAATTCCTTATTAATTTCATCATTACCATTATTCAGCCTCTTTATTCTCATAAATTCACCATATGGCAATGCACTTATTAAATGAGGTGGATGACAACTACTTCCATCCAACAAATGTAAATCATTTTCAAATTTTCGATAAATTTTAGTTTTAATATTTCCATTTGGTCCACCCTCTAAAGTTATATCCAGAAAGTTCACTTTGTTACCAACTTGGAAACTATCAAATTTCAAATCAAATTCATTTTTTTGTATATCATTCATAAATTCATGGGCCTCTTGTTCTCCGCCCTTACAAATAAAAATTAAATCGTCTATGTAATGATAATAACTAACAACATTCTTTATATAAAACTCTGTCCTATATAAAAATTCTATTTCAAAGAGATTCATCATAATATTAGCATACATGGGCGCAAACCCCGCCCCCATAGCAGTACCCTTTAGTTGATGAAATAATTGACCATCAAAACTGAAGTAATTATTCTTCAGACAAAATTCTATCAGTTCTACAATATATGCTGTCAAAGGGCTATCTCCTAATAGTTTCCCAACAGCTCTCAATCCGTATCTATGTTCTATACTTGTATATAGACTTTTAACGTCTGCTGTGAACCAGTACATATCCCTTGTCCATCTTAAGGGTAATATTTTTGTTAAGAAATCAAAGCTGTCTTTTATATATGAAGGCTGTTTAATCACAAAAGGATATAAAAAACTATGCAGAAACAGACCCATATTGCGTGTGAAATAACTACATGCCGAAACAATAGGGCGGCCTGGAGGTTGATACAAATCTTTATGTATTTTTGGGAGGCAGTAAAATTTTGCTACCTCACATCCTTTTGACGAAAATTTCCTAGTTATATCATCTTTAACAAAATACCCTAACCTATATCCTTTATTACATAAATCTTCAAATCTTTTTACAGCTTCCTCATAATGTATCATGTCACATTTCTCATATGTCGTTGTATCATTCAGATGTTCCCAACACATCTTAGCATATTGTGTATGATGCATCAACACAATTTTATTTCCTTTGTCAGCAGGTTTCACTATTATTTCTTTATTGGCTGCTAGTTCTTTAATTGCTTGCCATTGCTTTTTAGTCATATTATATTTAATGTTATTTCTTTTCACATTAAACTCATTGTAAATAGTCTCAGATGCAAAATCAATCATAGCTGAGAAATTTTTAATACCATCATGCTGAAAAGAAGGCATAAAAGTACTTTTTACCTTCACCTTACTTGTATCTAATCGACAATATGCATTATTTTCTATACAATTCTCATTATCAGACATACAGGAATAGAAACTGTCATCAGAATCTTCTTCAATACTTAAATCTTTCTCAATAGATACATTTAAAGAATTATTCTTGTTATTTCCAAAAAAACACATCAAATTCAACTTACGTATAAAGCGGAAAAGATCACGCTTTAAAAAATGTAACCTAGGCAGTACCGTAGGTATGTATTTTAAGCCATGGTTAAGGGCAGAAATAGTAACTTCATCAAATGAATTGCCACTCAAATTTATAACATAACTATGTACATCATTATTACATTTTTTTGAAACATTTTCTAAGAAATTAGTTTCTTCTAAAGCGTTTATACCTCTGTGCCGCTCCTGAGGCTTCTGAATATTGTCTCTGTCCATTCTCCGCATTAAAGGAACTTCCTCTAAACTCCTCTCTATTATCATATTCTGGACGTTTGTTCCTCCGAAAGGAGTTTTGAAATTGCTGTGGATTTTGAGCCGGCGGTAACACAGGATAGTCATTGTTACCTTCTCCGGCTTCACTGTCCCAATCTGTAGAAACATCAGAAAAAGTATTACGCCCGCCATCTTCTGTACGCCTTCCCTCGTCTGCAAACCTGACGTTCCGACGTCGCTTCTTGTTGTTAATTGGGCGACAGAAAGCCGAGCCTCCTGCATAATCTTTGATGTCACGATTTAATTTGTACTTTTTCACATTCAACAACTCTTTTTCCATATCTATTAATTTGTTTTGTATATCTTTTAGACAAAGTTCCATTCGTGACAGACCAGTCATGTCTGATAAGGTTTTACAGACATTACTGATATCAGTTTTAAGTCTCTCTTGTTTAATTTTATCACGCTCTATTAAAATAGTCACCCACTCAATAGAGCAACGGTGGGCAGCTTCTACCCATCTTTTTTGAAAGACTTTGTCAACTTCATCTACTAAATCAAACGGAGTTGTTGGATTTTTAAGAGCTCGCAAGCCCCTAGGTGTAATGTCTAATTCAATATATCTTTGTAGACTTAAACAATTTAGATGTACCGCTAATTCTTTTGACATTAATTTATCTAATTTGTTGAATGTCTCTCTCATTTCAGCAGGTAAAAAGTTATTAGTACTCTGACCAATATTTGAAA